>NC_069505.1:186168029-186433029 GCF_027579735.1 Bombina bombina
GTGTATATATTTATTTACAGCCTTATATACACATATAAACAAACACATACATATGTATACAAATATATAAGTGCATTGGAGCCCTTTTACAGTCAAGTAGCTGAGAACATGTCAAATCATATTTATACAATATTAACACTCACACTCTATTGGAGTCTATGGAGGAATATTTAATGCGTTCATGATATTCGGACTTCAACTTTTTGTGCGCATCAAGTTAGCTTACGCGCAAAAAACGTTTTACTTTCAACTTGTAATACGCAAGACCTGATGCGTGCAAAAGGTTTACTTCTAGTAGAGTTAACGCGCAAGCGATAAATAGTGCTCCACTCGTAATCTAGCTCATAATGTTTTCTTACCTGAGATAGCTCTGTGCTTAACCCCTACAATGTGAAGGTGCTCAGGTTTAACTATGTGTAGAAGATCACGTGATCCAGTGCAGGGTTAGCCTCTAAATACAAACTGTATTTTATTCACCACTAACCTATGTTTCTTTTCCGTTTCTCTCCTCAATCATCCATCTATTCTCAGTGACGTAAGTTTCCCATTTTTCTCTTTATTGGGGTGAATGTAGTTCTTGTTTGTCTTGATGAGGAATTAGATGCACGGGGGGCTATAGAGGATATTATAATTATTTATATAAAGAAAACTAAATGTGTGTTATTGTTTTTTTGTTTCCTTTAGCAAAAGTCAAAGATCTCAAACACCCGTAAAACCCACCTGAAGGTAAGGAACTGTCATGTCACCTTGTGCAACAACCTACACTCACTCACAGAATGCTCCTCATACAGCAGGAGTACAGTATAAGAACTGTCATGTCATCTTGTGCAACAACCTACACTCACTCACAGAATGCTCCACATACAGCAGGAGTACAGTATAAGAACTGTCATGTTACCTTGTGCAACAACCTACACTCACTCACAGAATGCTCCACATACAGCAGGAGTACAGTATAAGAACTGTCATGTCACCTTGTGCAACAACCTACACTCACTCACAGAATGCTCCTCATACAGCAGGAGTACAATATAGGAACTGTCATGTCATCTTGTGCAACAACCTACACTCACAGAATGCTCCTCATACAGCAGGAGTACAGTATAGAAACTGTCATGTGACCTTGTGCAACAACCTACACTCACTCACAGAATGCTCCTCATACAGCAGGAGTACAGTATAAGAACTGTCATGTCACCTTGTGTAACAACCTACACTCACTCACAGAATGCTCCTCATACAGCAGGAGTACAATATAGGAACTGTCATGTCATCTTGTGCAACAACCTACACTCACAGAATGCTCCTCATACAGCAGGAGTACAGTATAGAAACTGTCATGTCACCTTGTGCAACAACCTACACTCACTCACAGAATGCTCCTCATACAGCAGGAGTACAGTATAAGAACTGTCATGTCACCTTGTGCAACAACCTCCACTCACTCACAGAATGCTCCCCATACAGCAGGAGTACAATATAGGAACTGTCATGTCATCTTGTGCAACAACCTACACTCACAGAATGCTCCTCATACAGCAGGAGTACAGTATAGGAACTGTCATGTCACCTTGTGCAACAACCTACACTCACTCACAGAACGCTCACCATACAGCAGGAATACAGTATAAGAACTGTCATGTCACCTTATGCAACAACCTACACTCACTCACAGAATGCTACTCATACAGCAGGAGTCCAGTATAAGAACTGTCATTTCATCCTGTGCAACAACCTACACTCACTCACAGAATGCTCCTCATACAGCAGGAGTACAGTATAGGAACTGTCATGTCACCTTGTGCAACAACCTACACTCACTCATAGAAAGCTCCTCACACAGCAGGAGTACAGTATAGGAACTGGCATGTCACCTTGTGCATTAACCTACACTCACTCACTCACTCACTCACTCACAGAAAGCTCAGTACAGGACAGGACCTCTAATTACACCTTTTTAGAAAGTTCCATTATAGAGCTCTTTCATTACCAAAGCAGCTTGTGTACGCTGCCCCCATTCCCAACATTCCCCATTAAATCTCAATTACAAACCCAGAAGCTTTATAGCATAATGCACAAACACCTTCTCATGCAACCTCCCTGGGCCAAACCTTATAGGTGCTTCCCCATATAGTACCCATACAAGAAGCATGTCCTTCCCTAAGTACCCCCCTTGCACACTCTTTGTCAGAAGAAAACTCTAGAGGACACAAGGTCCTAATGTCAAATATAAAAACTTTTTACAAACCTGTTATCTTTACCTCAAGTCAAATAAGAGCAGCTGCCCCTACAATATGAATCTGAGAACGTGCCTCATTGCCTGATGTTCAGAGAATAATGCCAAAGAGACACCATCAAATTCTACCAAAATTTATGACAAAGAGAAGTCATGTTGGGGTAGTTGTCTTTTTTTTTTTTGTCAGCCGATGATACAACTGCAGATCTACATCAGGGGTCAAGCCGAGCGAGAACGAATGGGAACAGAGTTCCTGCAATATTTTTGCAAATGGAACAAAGTTCCCTCTGGACAAAGAACAGAAATGCTTCAGTAAAGACTGTTGCTGCTGGTGGGAGGAGCTGGAGCACATTCTGGTTAGAGGGATAGTGAGATCCTCTAGTAATGGGCAGTAACACTTCCTACAATACACTAAATGAAAGACTGTCAGCGGTCCTGCTGTGTGATCACCCCACACTGCGTGGAACACATGATGCTTACATTTCTGTGTGGTTTTTTTTGGGGTTATTTAGCTCCTTAAGTGGGTGAGACTCTTTGACAGAGGAAGAGACTCAGGCCCAAAGACAACCATTCAACCCTTCATTGGATTTAATTTGCTTTCATTAACCAAGGTATATAGATTATATACATATAAATACAGTGTGCGTGTATATGTAAGTGTGTGTATGTATGTATATGTGTCTGTATGTATGTATGTGTGTGTGTATATGTAAGTGTGTGTGTGTATATGTAAGTGTGTATGTATGTAAGTGTGTGTGTATATGTAAGTGTGTGTGTATATGTATGTGTGTGTATATGTAAGTGTATGTATGTAAGTGTGTGTGTATATGTAAGTGTGTGTGTATATGTATGTGTGTGTGTATATGTAAGTGTGTGTGTGTGTATATGTATGTGTGTGTATATGTAAGTGTGTGTGTGTATATATGTATGTGTGTGTATATGTAAGTGTGTGTGTATATGTATGTGTGTGTATATGTAAGTGTATGTATGTAAGTGTGTGTGTATATGTAAGTGTGTGTGTATATGTAAGTGTGTGTGTATATGTAAGTATGTGTGTGTGTATATGTAAGTGTATGTATGTATGTGTGTGTGTATATGTAAGTGTGTGTGTATATGTAAGTGTGTGTGTATATGTAAGTATGTGTGTGTGTATATGTAAGTGTGTGTGTATATGTAAGTATGTGTGTGTGTATATGTAAGTGTGTGTGTATATGTAAGTGTGTGTGTGTATGTGTGTGTGTATATGTAAGTGTGTGTGTATATGTAAGTGTGTGTGTATATGTAAGTGTATGTATGTAAGTGTGTGTGTATATGTAAGTGTGTGTGTATATGTAAGTGTATGTATGTATGTGTGTGTGTATATGTAATATGTGTGTGTGTATATGTAAGTGTGTGTGTATATGTAAGTGTGTGTGTATATATGTAAGTGTATGTATGTATATGTGTGTGTATATGTAAGTGTGTGTGTATATGTAAGTGTGTGTGTATATATGTAAGTGTATGTATGTATATGTGTGTGTATATGTAAGTGTATGTATGTATATGTGTGTGTATATGTAAGTGTGTGTGTATATGTAAGTGTGTGTGCATAAAACAATATTAATTCTTAGGGGGTGGAAGTCTTGGTGAGTTCCCAAACTTTTTTTTGTAGGACCTGACCCTTGATCTACATTTCCATGGCATTCTCACTTTATGGTGGGATGTGTCAGCCTAGCAAATTCCCTGTACTTGTGAGGCTGCTGGTCTTACCCTATCGCTGCCTCTGTCCTCTCTCTTTTCTACAAACTCTTATATTGTTCTCTCTCAAACATTTTTATGAGTCTCCTATAATTCCCTTTTTACATAGTGTTTCATCAAAACATCCTTTTCTTTACTATACTTATGCTCATTTTGCCATCCTAACACACTCCTTCCCAAACTTTTTTATTTTACCTTAACTACCTTTACCCTAAGTGTCCTCCCCTAAATGCAGATTATTATGGTCAGCCAGCAAATTCAGCACATGTCCCCTATCCTCCTCCCAAAGCCACCAGCTCTAAAACCTATTCAAACCTCAGCACTATTCCTATTTCTCCTGCATACACTTGACCACCCATCAGTTAGCATATAGAATCAGGCATGCACTGTAAAGCCTCTGAGAGGATTTCCTGCACTAATTAGCTCACACTGAGGGCTCGATTTATCAAAGTCCTACGGCTGCAAGTTCTCGCAAAAACTTGCTCGCCATAATTTAACAAGCAGCGCCGCTTTCCTAACCTCTTCGCCACCTCTAAGGTGGTGAAATTCAATCTCCGCGGTCAAGTCCGACTGAAAAGATTGACAGCTCCTTTCCGCGCGTGACTCGTGCGCAATGGTAATTACCTGTGGGTAATTTCGCCCCGCCTCAGCTTTGATAAATCTAGCCCTGAGTGCTTCCATCTGTAGCTAATGGACTTACTCTTCTCACAACCAAAGCCACTTCTCACACAGCACGAACCGATCCACAAGAGCACTCACACTGTAACACTGTAGGCAACATTCTCACACATTCAGTCATCTTATCCCTATTCTCTCTGCAGAGTTTGATGCTCCAGGTGGCAAAAACTGCTCTAGAACAAGAAGAAATTGATATTGCTGCTGAGAAAGAAAGTTATCTGAGCGAGCACTGCCCTCCCCTGAGTATACCTCACTCCTTACAGGAACTTCAGGTAAGTGCACTGGAAGTACTCACTGAGTGCACACTCACATTCTTTTTATACACCGTGTACATGAACACCCTGTTCACTCACATTTATTGTATACACGGTGCACCATGCACCGCCTCTGCACACTCACATTCTGTTTATACACAGACTTTAGTAGTATGCAAGACTTGTAGTACAACAGGCACATAATACACAAATAACCTCTTCATCATTTAACACCACAGCCTCGTGCACATGCAGCCTCACATGCACGCAGCCTCAAATGTGCATGCACGCAGCCTCTCATGTGCACGCACGCACGCACAGCCTCACATGTGCACACACACAACTTCATATGCACACACAGCCTCACATGCGCACACACACACGCAGCCTCACATGCGCACACACATAGCCTCATGTGCACACACAGCCTCACATGCGCACGCACACACACAGCCTCACATGTAAACACAGACGCACACAGTATCACATATACACACACACAGCCTCACATGGAAACACACACACAGCATTACATGGAAACACACACAGCCTCACTCATGCAAACACACAGCCTCACATGCACACACACAGCCTCATGTGCACACACACAGCCTCACATGGAAACACACACAGCCTCACTCATGCAAACACAAAGCCTCACATACACACACAAAGCCTCACATAAACGCAAACACGTACACCCACAGCCTTACTCATGCACACCCACAGCCTCACTCATGCAAACACACAGCGTCACATGCGCACGCACACACACACAGCCTCGTGTGCACACACACAGCCTCGTGTGCACACACACAACCTCACATGGAAACACACACAGCCTCATGTGCACACACACAGCCTCACATGGAAACACGCACAGCCTCACTCATGCAAACACACAGCCTCACATACACACACAAATCCTCACATAAACGCACACCCACAGCCTCACTCATGCAAACACATAGCCTCACATACACACACAAAGCCTCACATAAACGCAAACACGTACACCCACAGCCTTACTCATGCACACACACAGCCTCATGTGTGCACACACACAGCCTCACTCATGCAAACACACAGCCTCACATACACACACAAAGCCTCACATAAACGCACACCCACAGCCTTACTCATGCACACACACAGCCTCACTCATGCACACACACAGCCTCACGTGTGCACACACACAGCCTTACTCATGCACACACACAGCCTTACTCATGCACACACACAGCCTCACGTGTGCATGCACACAGCCTCACATACATGCACACACACAGCCTCACTCATGCACACACACAGCCTCACGTGTGCACACACAGCCTCACATGCATTGAAAGCATTTTTTTTCCTCTGGGGAATACAGTAGTTGAATGTATCTTTTTCCACAAATGCCCTATATAATTTTTTGCAATGTCTTGTCACACTTCAGGAGCTTTGCAAGAAATTGCATGCTAAGATCGATGTGGTTGATGAAGAGAGGTACGACATGGAAGTCAAAGTTCAAAAGAGCAGCAAGGAGGTGAGAATGACTGAATATTCCACACAGACATGTGCCACTGGCATATTATAGTGACAAAAGGAGTCTTATGTTTGTCACTATTTGCTACTGAGAACCTCACTTTATGAACACGTACCACATCTCACAAGAACCTAGGGAAATATATATCACATGTTTCCAGCCACAATTCACAGATGTCCCTTTGACATTACTATTCTGGGGTTAAGGGGGGGGGGTTAACCCCAGAATAGTAATCTGTTAGCATTTCAGATTCTATAACTCACATAAGAATGATTTTCATGCAGTTTCCTAAATATATTCACTACCATAATCTGCTACATTTTTATTCACATCTTTGCACCATATTTCTTCAGAGAGGGGTTTAACGATCTCCATTAGCTTCTCATGATTTCCCCTCCACATCATACCGTCCATCTTTATTTTTATGTCTTTATCAGGAGGTTCATTTTTTATATATAATCTTCTTCTAATAAATGTTGTGTCTCATGTGCTTTATCATATGTGTTTCTTCCTGTTCTATCTCAACAGGTGGAAGACCTGAACCAAAAGATTTTCGACCTCAGAGGCAAATTCAAGAGGCCTCCTCTGAAACGTGTGCGTATGTCAGCTGATGCTATGCTTCGCGCTCTGCTTGGCTCCAAGCACAAGGTCAACATGGAGCTCCGTGCCAACCTTAAGCAGGTCAAGAAGGAGGACACTGACAAGGTGAGGTTTCTTTAAACCAGTAACTATGGACCTCTAAACTGTCTGGTCTGGAAACAAATATGGCATCACAGGACCATGATTACTAGCTTTAAAGGGACATGAACCCCAAAAATATATATTTTGTGATTCAGACAGAGTATACAATTTTAAAAAAAGTTTCAAGTTTACTTCTATTATAAAATTTGCTTCATTCCCATGGTATTCTTTGTTAAAGAGATATTTAGATAGGTGTCTGGAGCACTGCATGGCAGGAAATAGTGCTGCCATCCAGTAGCAAATAAATTCTTGCAAAATGGCTGCTATATAGTGCTCCAGACATGAGCAGGCTCCTGAGCTTAAGTCCCTGCTTTTTAAAAAAAGATACCAAGAGAATTAAGAAAAATTGCTGCTCTATCTGAACCAAGAAAGACAAAATTTGGGTTTCATATCCCTTTAAGTTTTTAGTAACTATTGACTGTTCCATTCTAACATGCTGATGGCACACAAGCAAATATTAACTTCTTCATTTCGCTCTCTCTTACCCCAGGAGAAAGATCTCCGTGATGTGGGTGACTGGCGTAAGAACATTGAGGAGAAGTCCGGCATGGAAGGCAGAAAGAAGATGTTCGAGTCTGAGGCTTAAGACCAAATTAGACCATGTCCATTTCCAACCCCTTAGCTGCTGGCTACACCTGAAACACCAAAACATAGTGCTTCACACTTGCAACCAGCCTATTAACACCTTCTCAACTTATCCAGTTCCCCAGCAGCCAAGGGGTTCAAGAAAAGTCTTACATCTACCCCACTCCTCTTCTCGCTGGTTTCTAGACATCTCGCTACTTCACCAACCCAGGGAAGGTCTTACAGAATGTTATGGACTCTGGGGAAGCTCAAATTTGTAGTTCCCCTCATTTTTATCCCACAATTTGGTTTTACAGCTGGTATGTTATGTGGACATCAAAATCATGTAAATAAAGCTTACGACAACCTTTAAAAATGTTGCTACGTGAAAGGGAAGTGTTTTCAGTGTTACATATTCTCTCATGCTGTTTCCTTCATTTGTATTTCTCTCATTGGAAGGCCAATACTGCTTTCTGTATAGGTAGTTCCATAAGTTCTTCAGCTTCGATCAGTGACAGCCACCACTTAGTCCTCTAAGCTAACTAGTAGGCATTTGTATTCTTGCATTATCCTCCTCAGTTAATATTTATCGGTTGGGTTCTACTTCTGGAAGACAATGTTCTACAAAGAAGCAATTATCTTAACAATCAATTAATAGAAGTCTGATGGGAAATGTGTCTTATTTATTACACAATTCTGTTACTTGCAGTAACCGTTTATGAATATTTGTTTATACCAATCTAGGACAGACTTTCTTACTGGAAGGAATACCTTCTCATCCCACAGTGTGCTAGTTTAATCAAATTCTGAAACAAATGGCATAAAAATGTTGTATTGAAAGTGAGAAAGAAAGGTAGAGAGATAGAGAGGGAGATAGATAGTAATAATCAGAAAGTGTTATAGATGTGGAAAGAAAATATTTTTACAGACAGATCAAGGGTGAAATGATCCAGCCCTTGAATGCTAAAATATTTTAAGCTGAGTTTCTATGTGGTGCATAGAGGGAAAGTGAGCAATGATTATGTACACTTGTTACTAACACAAATCCTATTATTCACATCTGTGAGTGTGTGTAGGTCAGAGCTTGCACCTGATAGACTATAGGTATTGCATATACTGAACTCTACTTTAAGCAAGCTTGATGCGTTATACAGTTAAGTAGCCAATAAAACATATTACACACAAATCTGAGGTTGGGCGTGTATTCATAATAAAGGAAGAGTATCAAGTGCTTTAGTTTGGATGGTGGCGGTGATTTTACGTATGTGCGTAGGGAATTGCACGTGTGTTAGGTGGAAAGTTTAGAAGTGAATATGTGTGCAATGGTGGACTTGTACCCTAGACTAGATAGGTAGAACAATAATATGGTAATGAATACTCAAAGGGATATGAAACCCAACATTTTTCTTTAATGATTCAGATGGAGTATGTCATTTTAAGCAAATTTCTAATTTACTCCTATTATCAATTTTTCTTTTGTTCTCTTGGTATCTTTATTTGAAAAGCAGGAATGTAAGCTTAGGAGTTGGCCCAATTTTGCTAGCTACATTTTAGCCACCAAATTAGCTGGTACTGACCCACAAATGGGCCGGCTCTTAAGTTTACATTCCTGCTTTTTCAACTAAAGATACAAAGAGAACAAAGAAAAAATGATAATAGGACTAAATTAGAAAGTTGCTTAAAATTGGATGCTCCATCTGAATCATAAATGGGAAAAAAAAATGTGTTTTCTATCACTTTAAAGAGACATGAAACTCAGACATTTTCTGACATGGTTCAGATAGAACATGCAATTGTAAACAACATTTCACTTTACTTTTATTATCAAATTTGCTTCATTTTCTTGGTATCCTTTGTTGAAAGAGCAACAATGTACAACTGGGAACTATCTGAACACATCGGATGAACCAATGACAAGGGGCATATATGTGCAGGCACCAATCAGCAGCTATCTCCTAGTAATGCACTGATATTCCTGACCCTACATATGTATGCTTTTCACCAAAAGATACCTAGACAATGAAGCAAATTAGATAATAAAAGTAAATTAGAAATTTGTTTAACATTCTATACTCTATCTGAATCATGAAAGAAAATCCTGAGCATCATGAGCAGTTGTAGACCATACATTTAATTGCAAAGGAAGGCACTAGAGAGGGGTTTATGGAGAAATGATTTAGAGTGGGAAGTGTGAAAACGAAAAACATAAAATGTTGTTAGAGTGGAGGATGATTGCAGTGAAGAGTACGTTTGTGCGCACATGTGGGGATAGGGGCATGTCTGTGGGGGAATGGTGGGCAGCTGTGTACATAGAGTGTTTGAGAGAGGGGTGTACATGTTGGGAGGGGGAAAAGAGTATATAAAAAAGGTTGGTTTCTAGGATATTTTGTGTGTATATGGAATAATGTGAGGTGTATAGGAGATGGTGAAGGCTGGAGGCATGTGCACATGATGTAGTGCAGATAGTTTGTGTGTATATGGAATAATGTGAGGTGTATAGGAGACGGTGAAAGCTGGAGGCATGTGCACATGATGTGGTGCAGATAGTTTGTGTGTATATAGAATAATGTGAGGTGTATAGGAGATGGTGAAGGCTGGAGGCATGTGCACATGATGTAGTGCAGATAGTTTGTGTGTATATGGAATAATGTGAGGTGTATAGGAGACGGTGAAGGCTGGAGGCATGTTCACATGATGTAGTGCAGATAGTTTGTGTGTATATGGAATAATGTGAGGTGTATAGGAGATGGTGAAGGCTGGAGGCATGTGCACATGATGTAGTGCAGATAGTTTGTGTGTATATGGAATAATGTGAGGTGTATAGGAGATGGTGAAGGCTGGAGGCATGTGCACATGATTTGGTGCAGATAGTTTGTGTGTATATGGAATAATGTGAGGTGTATAGGAGACGGTGAAAGCTGGAGGCATGTGCACATGATGTGGTGCAGATAGTTTGTGTGTATATGGAATAATGTGAGGTGTATAGGAGATGGTGAAGGCTGGAGGCATGTGCACATGATTTGGTGCAGATAGTTTGTGTGTATATGGAATAATGTGAGGTGTATAGGAGACGGTGAAAGCTGGAGGCATGTGTACATGATGTGGTGCAGATAGTTTGTGTGTATATAGAATAATGTGAGGTGTATAGGAGATGGTGAAGGCTGGAGGCATGTGCACATGATGTGGTGCAGATAGTTTGTGTGTATATGGAATAATGTGAGGTGTATAGGAGACGGTGAAAGCTGGAGGCATGTGCACATGATGTGGTGCAGATAGTTTGTGTGTATATAGAATAATGTGAGGTGTATAGGAGATGGTGAAGGCTGGAGGCATGTGCACATGATGTGGTGCAGATAGTTTGTGTGTATATGGAATAATGTGAGGTGTATAGGAAATGGTGAAGGCTGGAGGCATGTGCACATGATGTGGTGCAGATAGTTTGTGTGTATATGGAATAATGTGAGGTGTATAGGAGACGGTGAAAGCTGGAAGCATGTGCACATGATGTGGTGCGGATATTTTGTGTGTATATGGAATAATGTGAGGTGTATAGGAGACGGTGAAGGCTGGAGGCATGTGCACATGATGTGGTGCGGATATTTTGTGTGTATATGGAATAATGTGAGGTGTATAGGAGACGGTGAAAGCTGGAGGCATGTGCACATGATGTGGTGCCGATATTTTGTGTGGGTAGAGTGAGAATTTGTGTGACTAGGCAGACATAATGGTCCAGATTACAAGTGGAGTGCTAAATATCGCTTTGATGAAAGCGATATTTGCGCTCCAATGTGTAACACCAGCGGACGCTAATGTGCACTGCTATTACAAGTTTTCAGCAATGGGAACGTGACCTTGCCTTCGCATTGCTGGGGAGCATTGCGCTCACTAGAGTGCGATTCCATAGGCTCAGTACGGCAACAGAACTCGTGCAGGGGGTAAGTAGCGCAGTGATTGGGCAGCAGTGTTAAATATACATGTACTGTATATGCTTATATACATATATATTTGTGTTTTGTATGTGTATATACTCATATTAACACATAAATATGTATGTATATAAGCATATACATATATATTTACTGGGAACCCACAGTTCCCATAGACTGCAATGTAAAGGCACTTTTTAGGGCAGTTTTTTTTTTCTAGCACCGCACAGCCGGCAACTTTAGCACCAAAATACTGCCCAGTGTAGTAATTTAAAAAAATAAATAAAGATACGGCTATCTTTATTTTTTAAGAAAATACACTAGGCTTTGGGGGCATTTAGGGGCGCATTTATAAAATTAACCAGAGATCTGATGTAATGGCTGATGGCTGATTAATTATTGTGTACCCTCAAACGGGAAAATTTGCTAAATGTAGCCACAAAAGCAAACGCAGGTGCTGAACCAAAAATGGGCTGGCTTCTAAGCTCACATTCCTGCTTTTCTAAATAAAGATAGCAAGAGAACAAAGAAACCAAATTGACAATAGGAGTAAATTAGAAAGTTGCTTAAAATTGCTGCTCTATTTGAGTCATGAAAGAAAAAATTTGGGTTTTGTTTCCTGTTAATCATTACCCTTTTTGGTAATTACCTCATTATTTCATTACTTAAATTGTCATACACATACACCTGTATCCTTAGTATAAAACATCTATACATAGGGCCTTGGTACACAGCTAACATTTAATTAAACACAAATAGGTGAGGGGCAATGTTTAGAAATACAAGGTAGCAGCGGCAGCTGGTGAATTTTTAAGATGGTGGGGCACTTGACCCCACCCCTTGAAATAAAGCCCCGCCTCTCAGATGGTCCACATATCTGAACCATTATTATATACACTACTCCCACTGTTCTTTAAAAAATAAAAATAAAATTTAAAGGGAAAAAAAAATTAAAGGAAATTTACTAGGTTTCTATATACTCATATTTCTGATGAGAATAGCATACATATTTCCAGTGAATACAGTTTATATACAGTGGCGGCTGGTGACTTTTGAAGATGGGGGAGCACTAGCCCCGCCCCTCACATGGCTTCACCCATTTGTGGGTATATATACATACATACATAAAACACTACTGCTTCTAACTGCTGCACCACACAACCTCACTCATCACCAGCAGATACCCAACCCTATCATCACTTATATAATATTCAATGCTGCACAGTATTAGAAAACACAGTATGAAGCAGAAAGAAGCAACAATAGGAAAAAAGGCCATTCTCCTCTGCTGACAAACATGATTACCCATGCAGTGAGAACAACACTTTTTCATATATAATCAAAAAGTTCAAGAGGAAGGATATTTTTGCATGTCAGTAACGCAGCCAGGTTGATTACCCCCCCCCCCCATTTCTAAGATGTGCCCCCTCCATGTGAGTGCCCTCCCCACCTAGCCGGAAGCAGCCTGGCATCACTGGCCTAGCCTAGAGTGAGATCTTTGCATTCACCTCCCGGCCTAGAGACACTGGGAGGAGGAAGAGCAAAGACAGCAGCAGGCGGACCCACTCACATCTCCAGCTGAAGTTTCTATCGGCCCAAAAAAGTGATTGAAAATTGTCGCTGGGACAGTATTCAAGCACTAACAAGCCTTCCCCTGCATCAGTGCTGACAGCTGCCTGCATCTCCACTGCCATTCTATCTGCTTTTAAGTGAATAAAAACTGTTTCAACGCAAGACAACCAAATGAAAAAGGGTGCTGGTGGCATTCAACGTGTTCGCTTACCATTTGCCCCACTCCTTAATTTTCTTCACTTGCACCCTGTGTGTTTGTGTCAAAGTGAATGCAAACCTCCCTCCCCCTACAATGCAAGCCAAGCCAGGGGTCCGGGGAGGTATAGCGAGAGGGACTCAGCGCTGTGACTCGGTGCCGCTCAGTACAGTCTTCTCTCCCCACATAGTGTACATGCATTGACAAAACTGCACAGCGTTCATTTATAAGACAGCCTGCGATTGGCTGTGTAGGCTGAGAGACAGACCGACTAGCCATACAGATGGCCTGTTACACCCGGCCCAGTCGCACGCGCTCGCACTCAGACACACACACACATATGACTAGATGTGCAACAAACTGTATAGCACTCACTCGTGAAACCGCTTGTGTCATGTTTACTTTAACACCCCATCACTAAAAAAACACAGGTGAATGGGGTGTGTTTCCACTCACAATTTGTGATAAACTGGTGTCAACTGGTTGATCTGGGTTCATAGTTTACATAATACACTGAAAGTCCCAAGTATGCTGTGTGTTTTTTATATCAGCCTTCCCGATTCCCAGTGACAGTGTATAACTATAATACAGTGTGTGGTGGTGATCCACAAGATGAAGCCAGAGTTCGTAGTACACTTCTGTCACGGTACGGCTAGCACATTCCTGCCATAATATGGCAGCCATATGCATACATCAGCCATTAAAAAGTATATCATCGCTTGTGTGTTTTATTATTCATTCATTAATAACATGTTGGGAAGTCTGAAAGCAATTTCAATGGTACTATACCGTACTAGTAGTATTGCAAATCAAATTCAGAATAAAACAAAGAAATCTATTAAGTAATAAAACGATTTTCTGTGTTCTTGGTGCTCCACTTTTACTACCAGTCATGACATTAATATAATGGAGCTTTATATGTGAGAGATTAATTTACAGGGCTGCAGAAGAGAAGTGGTCTGAAAGCAAAGGGCAATAGGGAAACATGCTCCAATCCAATGGAGCATGTTTGGGCTGCAAGATAAACAGTGTCTGCTCATGCGCGGCTCTCAGAATATATAGAGACAGCGCAGCACCTGTCTGTGACATACAGCTCTTAGTGTGCGAGTGTCACGTGACAGCTGGCTCCCGCACACTAAGAGCTGTGCGATTATGAAGGCTATGGGCTGGCCTGTAGGTGGCACTGCAGTCAATGCAGTTTTAAAGTGGAAAGGGATTTTTCCTATACTTCTATCTATCGCACTACACAGCATGTGCGATAGATAGAAGTATAGGCAAACAGCCCTTTCCACTTTCAGCCTTAATAATTAAAAACTGAAATTTTAATGTTTTTAGTAAAATATGCAGTAGAGCCTGGGAGATTTTTTTTATTTTTATCAGCAAAAAAAGTTAAAAAATGTATATTGTTTTGTTTATTTCTCACTTTTTTTTTCCATCAGGGGTCAGGGGTTTCCAGGGGTTTTCCAGTGGGGGTCACGTGCTCAAGTGCTCCTATTGAGGATCCTCCACTGTTTATATATATTATTTTATTTATTCATAAAAATTTTAACCAGGAAGGATACATTGAGATTTCTCTCGTTTTCAAGTATGTCCTGGGTCCACAAAACATTGCATTGTTACAATAGGGTACAATAAAATACAAAAAGAATATTAATACACAATATATACAAAAATTTAACATAGAACAGGTAGGAAATATATATTCAACCATGACAGGTGCATTCTGTTTTGAGATATGCAGAGAGGGATCTCTTAAAGGATATTAGGCTTGGGGAAGGTTTGAAAGTGTGCGGGAAGTTGTTCCATAATTGTGGTGCTCTGTAGGAAAAGGAGGATCGAGCTGCTTTCTTTTTGTATTGATGCAAACTAAATAATGCGCTGGTACTGGATCGGAGGTTATAGGAGGTAGGAATAGCCAGGGAGAGCATTATGCTCAGGCAGGGTAGGAGCTTCTCAGAAAAGCTCTTAAACACAAGGCAGGAAAGATAGACGGTGCGTTTGGATTCCAGCGACAGCTAGTTTAGTTCTTTTAGCATGTCACAATGATGGGTCCTGTAGTTACATTGTAGCACAAAGTGGCAGATCGAGTTATACAATGTACTAAGTTTATTAAGGTGAGTTTGCGGTGCAGGTGCATATACTACGTCCCCATAATCCATGATCGGCATCAGCATTTGCTGTAAATCTTTTCCTTTACTGTAGGGCTGAGGCAGGATTTGTTTCTGTACAGGGCACCTAGTTTTGGATAAAGTTTAGATGCAAGTTTTTTTTATGTGGAGGCCAAAAGATAGATTGGGGTCTAACAACATACCCAAGTATTTGAAAGAGAGGACTGCAGTCAGTGTGCAATTTGATTTTGTTTTGATGCATAGATGGGAATTTTGTAGTTTGTGTAATTTAGGTCCCTTTCCAAAGATCATTGTGACAGTTTTGTCAGTGTTTAGGACAAGTTTGTTTTTTGAGATCCACTTTTCTACCTCTGTAAACTGGTCTTGGAACACTGCTTCAAGCTGCGGCAGATCATAATCACCGTCAGAGAGCTTTGGAATCTCCTGACCATCCAGAGAGTCCTCGTAATGAGCATGAAAGGAGGGAATGCATAGGCCCCGGACAGAGGCCAGGTCTAAAGAAAGGCATCCGTGGCCTCGCTCCCAGGGTTCGGAAGACAGCTGGAATAGCGAGGCAATTGGTGGTTGGTACAGAAGGCAAAGAGATCGACAGAAAAGGGACCGAAGAACCTCTGTATTTCCAAGAAAACTAGGTGAAGAAGACGCCAGTCGCTGGAGTCCCTCCAAAAATGAGAGAACCAGTCGGCAACAGTATTGGAAATTCCAGGAATATACTTATCTCTGAGAGAGATGTTGTGGGAAGAACAGAACCTGAAAAATTCTGAGGTAAAATCAGATAAAATATTGGATTTGTTGTATTTCACCGCAGAAATGAGAAGAATACGGAGAAGAATACAGCAATTTGCAATTTGTTTGGAAAAAGAGTAGATGGCAAAAGAACCCGCAAGAGGCACCAGGCAATTGATGTGCAAGGAATCTTCCTGAGGGGTCCATGACCCTACTGTTGCTGAGGATCCAAAGGCGGCCCCCCAGCCCAAAAGCTGGCATCTGAGGAAAGCACAAAGCCTGGAGAGAAGCCCGAAAAGGGCATTCCCGAAAAGGATCGATTTTTAGACGTTGCATGGCTCAGTAATGAAGAGGAGCCGGAAAGATCGCCTGAATAGATGAGGTGAGGAGACCTATCACTCTGGAAAGTCGATGGATAGAGATCATGGGAGCAGATAGACAGGATCAAACTAGAGATCCAGGAGGTGCTATCTTCTCCTGAGGAAGCAGGAGCAGACCCATGGTGGAATCTAGGAGAAAACCCAGAAATACCACCTGTTGAGAGGGAATCAAGGCCGACTTCTGAGAGTTGATCACAAATCCTAGCCCTTGAAGAAGGGAAGTGGTAATAGTTAAGTGACGAAGAAGAGTGGGATGATCATCTGCCATAAAGAGAATATTGTCTATGTATATAATAAGGCGAATGCCTTTTCCTCAGAGAGAGGCTACCACAGGTTTCAAAAGTTTGGTGAAACACCAAGGGGCAGAGCTGAGGCCGAAGGGAAGGCAAGTGAACTGCCAAATTTAGTCTTCTCAGAGGAATCTGATGAACTTTCGATGATCTGGAAAAACAGCATCCGTCAGGTCTAGACAGGTGAACCAATCTCCGGAGCGGAGGAGGTCTCTGAGCATGTGGATACCTTCCATCTTGAAATGGCGGTACACCACAATGGGCTCTATTTATAATCCTTATTCTCCTACTTTTGTGCCTACAAATACGCTGTTGTATTTCTTCTTCTATTTATCAATGCAAAATACGCCTAAAATTAAGCAAATACCACCGCAAAATTCTCCCACTCTATTCTCTCTCGCCAAGGAGCACGTGCACCAAATATAACTTAAAAATGCATTTTTTCGGCTGTATTTTAGAAATACGCCTCACTAATTGCTGAAATTCATATTTATCATTATTTTGCGCCATAGGAGAACCTAAAATTCTCCTCCAAATACGACTGCTAAAGTTATCCATACCCATTGTGGAGAACTTTGAAGTTACTCCTTCATTTTCCTCAGAGAAGATGGAGTTCTTCTTAATTTTGGCTGCAATTCCATTGGCAAGGTGCCCTGAAAATCATCTAAATTATGGAAATATGCCTTTATGGAGACGCCAAAGAGTGCCAAGAGTGTTACTACCCCGTTGTGGACTTGAGGCATTGTCAGATAAGGAAATTAAGCTCAAATTTCAGATTAATAAGGAGAGCATACTAAATCTTTACGCCCTTATACAAAATGATATTGATCCAAGAACAAGAAGAACCAGGGCAATACCTGGATTGTGAAATTACTGGCTGTTTTGCATTTTCTGGTAACAGGTTCATTCCAGGGTGTCTCCAGTGATGTGGTGGGCATGAGTCAGCCTTCATTTTGCAGACATTTAAGGATTGTTTTAAAATCTATTCCGAAGCATCTCTCAAAGTTTATTTATGTACCCAGTATGGCACACAGTAAAGTCATCATTTTACCAAGTAACTGGTATGCCCAATGTTCTAAGTGCTATTGATTGCACCCATATAGCTCTAAGACCACCATCCTTAAGGGAGGAGCAATATAGGAATAGAAAAAACTTCCATTCACTCAATGTACAGGCAGTGTGTCATGCAAACCTTAGAATTTGGACTGTGTGTTCTGGATTTCCAGGGTCATGCCATGATTTTCACATTCTAAAACAATCAGCATTATTTGCATCATTTGAACGTGGAGACATGCTACACGGTTGGCTATTGGGTGAATATGACATTATTTTCTATTGTGTTATTCTAACAGTGAAATGTGTTTTATGTTTAAATGAACATGTAACCATTTTTTTAAAAATATTAATTAAGATCAAGATCTTTTAGTATTTTTTAATTTCCTTATGTTCAATGTATATAACTTACATCAATGAATCTCAAAAAAACAAAAATAAAACAAAACAAAAAAAATCAATTACCCTAAATTATTTTTATTCTGGTTTACTATACCTTGTTTTTTTTAATTTTGTTTTAGGTTACATGTTCATAGATAATTCTAAATATTATTTATGTTGTTGTTTAGTTTACTATATTGAATTGTTTTAGGTGATAGTGGTTATCCATGTAGACCATGGCTTTTGACCCAAGTCCCATTGCCTCATACATGAGGAGAAATTAAAATTAATGAATCCCATCGTAGCACAAGAAGTGCAATAGAGAGAACATTCAGTGTGTTAAAGATGTGTTTCAGAGTGTTGGACCGTTCTGGAGGAGACCTTCAATATTCTCTAGAAAAATGCAATGATATAATTCTTGTCACATGCATGTTGCACAATATTGCCACTGCGCAAGGAAACTTAGAGGAGGAGTGTCCTGATGATCCGCCAGAAGATATGCATGTACCACAAGACATTGTAAGCAGGCACACTACTAGAGCAGGTGTGCACAACCGTTTGAAAATAATTGAAAGATATTTTTCATGTAAGTGTATATTTTCTTTAAATTTTCTTTCTGACAATTATTAACTGTTTATAATAAAATATATATATATGTTTTTCTTTCAGAAATCATTGCATCACATTTGATTTGTATTACCTTTGAAGAAAAGAAATACCATTATTTATTTGTTTAGTTTGTAATTTCCTGTGTGAAAGAGAGAGTAACCATTTTTTTTCTTGTTACCTTGACTTAATCATTTTTTTTTTACAAACATTCCTTTTTGAGAAAAATAAAAATTATAACAAGAAAAAAATAATAACGTGAAACACAACACAGTAACTAAACATTCAAAACTATTAAAATGTAAATATACATTTTCATTCATCTGGATATCTCCTATTTATTATTTCCATTTTGTTTTATAATAATCACTCTTTAATTCAGAATCACTTTTAGAATAATATTCCTTTCTTTTTGCAATTGCAACAATTCTTTAAATAAAACCTCTTTGTTCATTTTGAAATGACAAAGCCATCTCTGTCAGTGTTTGAATGTCATTGGCTCTCTCTGGTATTTGTGGCTGTATTACTTCTTCTGCTGTTTCATCGATGTCAGATTAATTGACCATTGGATTCTGTGGTGTCCCTCAGGTGTGTGTCCCTCTATCTGTGTCTCATCCTCATCTTCTGTATAAATTGTATCCTCAACGAGAGGTTCCAAAGTCATTTCAACCTGTTCTTCTTTTTAAAGAAATTAAAAATAATCAAGTTTCAACCTATATGTAATATCTAAAACAAATGTAAAATAAATGTTTACCTACCATCGTATAATGACATTGAACTGTCTTGCATAGTCTGTAGCAGTGATTTAACCTTTTTTTTGCCGTGGCACACTTTTTTATATTAAAAAATCCTGTGGCACACCACCATCCCAAAATTTTACAAAATCACACATTGTAGCCTAATACAGGATATATATACAGTATATACAGTGGCGTAGCGTGGGTTGTCAGCGCCCAGGGCAAGGTAAAAATTGCGCCCCCCCTAACCCATTAGCACTGACTGAGTCTTTTCCACCAGTACAGTAGGTAACAATGCAAACACTCAGACTGAAAATTGTCTGATCAATGTGACGCACTGCACTGGGAACCCTTGATTACAACAAGCATCTCTTCTCATGTCATTACAGCTGAGCCTTGGCCCTGCCTTGTGTATACGTGCTGCCCTGCGCTCTGTAACTTCATTATAACTTTTACATGCTATGGCTGATACATAGCATTTAAAAGTTATAATGAAGTAAGTTACAGAGTGCAGGGCAGCACGTATACCCAAGGGCCAAGGCTCAGCTGTAATGACATGAGAAGAGATGCTTGTTGTAATCAAGGGTTCCCAATGCAGTCAGTGCGTCACATTGATCAAACAATTTTCAGTCTGAGTGTTTGCAAATTTCAGGGTGTTCCTGGGCTGGACTGTGTTAACATTCCTCTTAGCATGTTTAATCCTGCATTGTGAAATAGTGACAGTGACAATTTGTAGTCAATATAGCCACCGACATCCCTTTATCTCCTATTCCTATCAGCCATAGCATGTAAAAGTTATAATGAAGTTACAGAGTGCAGGGCAGAACGTATACACAAGGCAGGGCCAAGGCTCAGCTGTAATGACATGAGAAGAGATGCTTGTAATCAAGGGTTCCCAATGCAGTGCATCACATTGATCAGACAATTTTCAGTCTGAGTGTTTGCAAATTTCAGGGTATTCCTGGGCTGGACCGGGTTAACATTCCATTCCTCTTAGCATGTTTAATGGCTGCATTGTGAGCTAGTGATAACTTGTAGTCAATATAGCCACCAACATCCCTTTATCCTCTCCTCCAGGCTCCCACATTACTTACCTTTTAAAATCACGGGCGGGCACAATGCGCTAGAGACAGTCTTCCTCCACTTCTTGCTCCCTTGGTCCCTCCTGACCTGTGCGCTGGGAGTGGGAGGAGTCAGGACCCGACGTGCTAACTAGTGGCGTAAACCATAATCAGCAGGTAACGTTCGGACAGAGTCGGATTACACTTACAGGCGGCACAGACTCACAGACTACACTGACTGACAATTGAAGTTCACACTTAAGACTCAAGACAGAACAGCAGGGCACCTGTTAGAATGTTTATCCTCCCTGTTCCCTTTGCCTGCCAAGTTGTCAAAGCGCCACTGGAGTCTGGGACTGACTGTCACAGTCTACTATCTGGTGGAGGCTTTGCGCCCCCCATAATTATGCGCCCGGGGCAACCGCCCCTGTGCCCCCCCCACGCTACGCCACTGAGTATATATATATATATATATATATACACACTGTACTGTGCTGTCATGCCATGCCTCCTACAAACTATACATGACATATTGACATTCATTCACAAACAATCATAATGATTGTCTGTGAATGAATGTCAATGTCATGGTTGTAAATGATGCCTGATGAGCCTGTCACATACCTCCCAATATTTCAAAATTTGAAAGAGGGACACCCCCGCAGTGTTGTCAGTCTGCCGCGGCACACCTGAGGATCTCTCACGGCACACTAGTGTGCCACGGCACACTGGTTGAAAAACACTGGTCTGTAGCAATGCTCTCACACCTGTTAACCTAAATTGAATCTAATCTAAATTTTTGTTTTGTGTTTAGACACAGTCATTCAATTTCAAATAATTTAACATCCTCTATAATTGTTTTGTTGAACCTGTGTACTCCAGAATGTTTTAGAAATACATTTCACTGTATTCTTATGCAATGTTTTGAAGTTAAGCATCATGGGAAATGTATTTTTTAAAATTCTGGACTTCCAAGTCTCGCCATAAGTTATCTTTTGGCACGCTACAGCATATCATCGCTATTAAATAATAAAAATTACAGGAATAAACAAATCAAAAACAAAATTTGTTTTGTGGTTGAGGTAAAAAGAATCTAAACTAAAATTATATCACAAATGGTAAGGGACTATCAATTTTTAATTGTTTATAAATTGCAATATTTGTTTATATTAATGATATACTTTTTTAAAATATCAACACTTGTTATATTTAGCAGTAATAGTGTTTATATTTTAAAAATGATATTTATATTTCGATAGTCTAAAAAAAGTCTTGTATTAAAATACACAGTTATAAAAATAAATAGTCAAGTACAGTGTAAAAAACTTAATTTTGTCTATTTAATGGGAAAAAAATAAAAATTCCATGATTTAAATATGGAATTTAATCTTAAAAAACTTTCTAAATTACTTTAGTTAATAATTTGTATTACTTATATTGTTAATCTTAGTTGTCAGCTAATTCTAGGAAGTTCATATGCTAATGTATTAGAACCTTGAAAACTGCATTAAATCCGAAATAATTTTTAACCTTAGATGGCATTACTTCAAAGGTTTCAGATAGAAAATTAAGCTCATGCACGTGAAGTTAACCTGGTGTGAACACTGATTGGCTAAAAAACAAATATGTCAAAATAAATTAAATTAGGGGGCAGTTTGCAGAGGCTTGGATACAAGTTAATCACAGAGTTAAAAATTATATTCATATAATTGTGTTGGTTATGCAAACCAGGGTAATGGTTAACAAAGTGATTATCTTTCTTTTTAAACATTCAAAAATTTGATTGTTAAAAAATTGTAAGATATATAATTTGATAGATGTGATTTTACTTGCTGTACCTTTAAAAGTTGGATATTATGAATAATACCTATGTCCATAATAGTACTTCCATAAATAAAATAAAAATAAAACTGCTGACATATGCACTCTTCTTATATTCACTGTTATAGAGAAAACAAATTGAAAAACTACTTTCATTTAGATAATACATAAATATCTCAATACTCAATATTAAATCCCACAAAAATTAAAAGTAACAATGGAAGATATCAATAGTAACTTACTGACGCTTTCTTCTTTGTCTGTAATTCCATGAGATGTTGACGCTTGTGAGGTATTTTCATGGAGAAAAGGTTGATCCCCCTGTGCATAGACCTCATCTTCATCACATAACTCATCATGTTGCTCTAATCAAATAATAAAAAAGTTTGTTAAGTAACGAGTTTTAATATTAAAAAAAAAAGAAAAAAAAATTAACTTTTACCTCTGAAATCCATTGTGTCCGAAGGAACATCAATGCCCACCACAACAGCATCACTCATCCTGGCATACAGTTGTTGTTCGAAATCTGTCAATTCTGCCCTGTATCCTGGGCCTCTACCTGTTCCTTTAGCAGATTGCTTTTCTCTGCATACTTTTTTCTTAATATTCTTTTGAATATCGGTCACCCTCTTACGACAGGCCTTTACATCCTGTGGGAAACTTCCTTCTGTAGACACCGATCTACTGATTTGTGCCCATATAGCTTTCTTTCTCTGTGGCTTTATCGTTCTTACCTGGTAGCCAAGTATCTCTTCATAATGTTCTACCACCAATTCCAGAAGATGGGTAAACATTATACTTATACCATTTTTGTTTTTTCCTGATTGTACTGATGCCATCTAAAAATAGAGTTATTAACGGGCGCAAAATAGAGATACTTTCCTTTATAACGGTTAGAAAACAATGTATCTTTAAATTTGTTAAAAATGGCCGTATACTTAATGTTTGGTTCTGGAAAGATCCTTATGTCGCATTAGCTATAGCACTGTAAAATGTTTTTTTAATTATTTCCAGTCATGTGATATTTTTTGGTTTAAAATTAATTATATAGTATTACTTAAATTAAATGACTATGACTGCATAATAATTAATCAATTACAATAAAAATATTTTTTAGTTATCAACATGTTTAAAAATAAATAAATCAGGTATGGCATTAGTAACAGTAACAAATGTATATTGTGTATAACAAAAAATCCTTTTTATTGCGCAAATATATATAAAGTATCTTGTTGTTTAAAAAATGTAAAAATATTTATACATTTCAGTTTCGAAAACAGTAGAATGATAATACAATGCATATATTGTTTATAATAAATTTGAAAACAAAATTGAAACATAGATATATAACAAATAGAAGACAATTTTTCTTTATTTTATTGGTTTATTACGCGCAATTGCGCTCTTTTAAATAGAAATTAGTTCTGTTACTTTAGTATAATAGTTTCATTGATGGTTAATAGCAAGATGTCCAGATCAAAAAAATTCTCAGGAGGTGAATTGTTAATAATTTCTTATACTATGGATAAATATTTTCCAAAACATAGAAAGGGAATTTTTACTTTTGATCAGGATAGGAGAAATAGTATCTTATGTGAGATGGCGCGGCGAGTGAGGCATGTCTCTGGACTCATGGGGACAAGAAAGCAATGCCTGAAAGGGTACAATGATTTGTACAGAAGGCAATCAAATTGAGGACCCTGATTCGGTGTTACTTGAGAAAATGTAAGCATTATCTAATGTTAATATTTTTATTTATATGATGATGAATGTAATCATTATTAGAATAATTTCAAAGTTTATACTCTTATTAACAATTTCATTGCTGCTTTTTCAATATAAAAATTGGAAACTTTATTTAGAATCAATGACTACCATGCATTCAGGTGCTAATAGCTACATAACAAGATTAAAAGTCTGTGTCTTGTAATAGTGACTTTGACTGTATTAACTGTCTCCATTGAACAAGGGAAACATATATTAACTAATCCATTGTGTCTGTGTCTAAATGTTTCCAAAAATAAAGAATTTGATATTGAGAACATAGTAATCTTGGTAAAATACAGTTGATGATTGACTCACAAGAGATTTTTTTTTGTTTTAAAAATACATGTTTGTTGATTTGATGTTAGTGTAGAAAAAGCTAAAGAATAAGTATAAAATGTAAAAATAATATATCATTTGAATTATTTTTTTATTTTATAGTCAAAAACCGTCGAGAACCCAGATACCTGTGCCCAATAGATAGCACTTCTTCAAGTTCTGGTGGGGAATCTGACCCCCTGCCAAGCGTATTCATGGACAAGGAAGGGAATTATACAACAGGTATTAAACATACATACCAATTCTAAAAAAATATATAAATTAGATTTTAATATAAATTTTTACAAAAAATTTAATTTAAGTGAAGACATAGAAGGCCACAACATCGGGCAAGGCTCTTGAATATAAGCAACAAATCCAATGATGCTGAAGATCTTTAATTGCCAGATCTTTAATTGCCAAGGTAAATTTCTATATTTTTTATTTTGTGTATTTTTAGATGTATGCGATTTATATTGCTTCAAATTTAATATTGCAATTTATATACGTAGATGAAGTCCAAACTCAGAGGGAGGAGTCCTATGAGGAGGGAGAGGACAATAAGATTATTGAGAGGGATGAGTGCCTACAAGAGGAGGAAGAGTTGGATGTTGATCTAGAGGAAGAGGTGGTGCAACAGGAAGAGGTCGAACATTGTGGATGTACGTAATAAAATATTTACTAAAAAATGGTGGTCATAGGATTTCCATGTAAAAGTCAAGTATTATGACTTGGTTCTATTTTTTGCAGAAATACAAAATGATTTATTATATATATATATATATATATATATATATATATATACCTAAGAGAAAATGTTATACACTTGATTTCCCAAACCAGAAAACAAATCAATTCTATTGAAAATGTATTTGCCCCTTCAAAAAAATGCCAATATTGATAGCAGAGTAATCCCCAATATAGATAGTGCAATGAATGTCTGTAGTACACCTTTCTTACATTCAAAACTGAGCACGAACACAACTTGGGAAATAGATGTTTCACAAACAAACATACAAAGGTGGCAGAGCAATATTTGACAGTCGATGCTCGACGGCTGTGGGCCGTGTGGAAAGCAGTCAATGCTCAACGGCTAATAGCCGTGTAAACTCACCACACCATAAGTTTGTACGATATCCAAGCCGATCAGTGTTTAATCGCTCCTAGCCGCTCATATCCACAGCAGCGTTTGTGTGAATGCAGGAGGTGTTGTGTCCGGTCACATGTAGTCCTCGGCCAATGGAGAAAGTAAAATCTTGGAGTGCGATTCACTCTGGATCTGGGGCAATCCGGGAGCACCCTAAGCCTACGGTTAGCCTGGTCCTTGTATAGGTAGGCTTACCATAATTTTTAGAGGTGAAACTGGGACCACCTGGTGCAGTGACAGTGGGGGTGTGGTCAGGAGCGTGGTCAAGGGGGTGTGGCAATTACTGGTCCTTTAAAAGTAGTAGCTTTTATGTGTGTAATGTTTCGTGGATACTCTACCCTTCCTCAGTCTCACAAGTGAATCACACAGTTTAAATAGACCATAACACCACCCCCTAGTGAAAAAGGCACCATTATGTTGTCATGGCAAATCATTAATCTAAATCTCAGATTCTAAATAATGCCAAACATCAAGCATAATTATCACTTTCATAATTATAAATTTCACAATTTAATATCTGCAGTGTAATATGTGTTTTATGTGTCTAATTAAGGAACAGAGCCAAATACTGATAAGGCATAAATACAACATTGAATGAAATAAGTAAAAAATAAACACATACCTGCTAAAGCTGTTTAAGAGGCTACTCTATACCATAATGCAGGAAGATTATAGCCAACATGCTATCCTGCATGAAGTAAAGCAAGATCCAGGCCAAAAATCCTTCCTGTCTGTACTTCCTAGTCATACCCATATGATTCCCCTAAAGGTGTATTACCGGCAATGTCACCAGGGGTCGGGGGGGGTGTTAAATTCTTAGAAAAATAAACCAAGTAGTACTACAAAATTAAAAAAACCCTATGCTGCTCACTCAGCCTTTATTACTAAATGTAAACTTTGAAGGACACGAACGTTAAGCTAAGCAGGGCTGTATGTAACAAAGTACCAGCATCCAACTATGCTGGAGAGCCACAGTCCAGTCATTTTGAATAATGTGTCTGGGGTTCAGGTGGTCTGAAACCCGGACACATGATTTGAAACCTGGAGGTGGCAACCCTACTGGGACAGAATGAACAACTGGGTGGGACACTGGGACCGCACCTCCAAACCGGGACAATCCCAGTAAAAGTGGGACTTCTGGTAAGCCTATGTATAGGTATAAAAAGAGAGTATACACAGAGGCAGGGTGAAGTAAAAATATTTTCTTTATTGCAAAATCCAAACTGGATAGGATAAAACCAGGAGGTCCATGTAAAATATTGCACACTTACAGGGAGTACAAATATGCTAACATGTTTTGGCTCAGGGCCGTAGTCATAGCTGTACGTAGATGAAGCCCAAACTCAGAGGGAGGAGTCCAATGAGGAGGGAGAGGACAATAAGATTATTGAGAGGGATGAGTGCCTACAAGAGGAGGAAGAGTTGGAGGTTGATCTAGAGGAAGAGGTCGAACATTGTGGATGTACGTAATAAAATATTTATAAAAAAATGGTGGTCATAGGATTTCCATGTAAAAGTCAAGCATTATGACTTGGCTCTATTTTTTGCAGAAATACAAAATGATTTATTATATATATATATATATATATATATATATATATATACATACATATAAATATGTATATCTAAATATATTTAAATAATATATATATATATATATATATATATATATATATATATATATATATATATATATATATATATATATATATATATATATGAGAGAGACAAAAAAAGAGATATATTGGAAATTAAAATAAAAAAAAATGATCTTAAAGGGATAGGAAAGTCAAAATTAAATTTGCATGATTCACATAGAGCACACTTTTAAATTCACTTTTGTTTTCAAATGTGCTTCGTTCTCTTAGTATCTCTTGTTAAAAAAATTAATATGCACATAATTGGTGCTAATGCTGCTAATTGGTGCCTGTACACATTTGTCTCTTGTGATTGGATAACTAGATGTGTTCAGCTAGCTGCTAGTAGTGCAATGCCGTCCCTTAAGCAATGGATAACAAGAGAATGAAGCAAATTTGATAATAGAAGTAAATTGAAAATTTGTTTAAATTTGAATTTTCTATCTGAATCATAAAAGAACATTTTGTGGTTTACTATCCCTTTAAGGTACTTATATAGAATCTTATATTTGACAGCTATGCAAGAAGAAGTAGTCACCAAAGAAGTCCAGGATAGTGATGTTGCAAACCTAAAAATTTCGGTTCGCGAACGGCAGACTTAAACTTCTGCAACTGTTCGCGAACCGGCGAACCGGGCGAACCGCCACTGACTTCAATAGGCAGGCGAACTTTAAAACCAACAGGGACTCTTTCTGGCCACAATAGTGATGGAAAAGTTGTTTCAAGGGGACTAACTCCTGGACTGTGGCATGCCGGAGGGGGATCCACGGCAAAACTCCCATGGAAAATTACGTAGTTGATGCAGAGTCTGGTTTTAAGCCATAAAGGGCATAAATCACCTAACGTTCCTAAATAGTTTGGAATAACGTGCTTTAAAACATCAGGTATGATGTTGTTTCGATCAGGTAGTGTAAGGGTTACGCCCGCTTCACAGTGACAGACCAAACTCCCCGTTTAAAGGTACAGTCTACACCAGAATTTTTATTGTTTTAAAAGATAGATAATCCCTTTATTACCCATTTCCCAGTTTTGCATAACTAACACAGTTATATTAATATACTTTTAACCTCTGTGATTATCTTGTATCTAAGCCTCTGCAAACTGCCCCTTTTTTCAGCCTCTGCCTGCTTCCAGATAACTTCTCGTGCACGAGCACAGTGTTATCTATATGAAATACGTGAACTAACACCCTCTAGTGGTGAAAAACTGTTAAAATGCAATCTGAAAGAGGTGGGCTTCAAGGTCTAAGAAATTAGCATATGAACCTCCTAGGTTAAGCTTTCAACTAAGAATACCAAGAGAACAAAGCAAAATTGGTGATAAAAGTAAATTGGAAAATTGTTTAAAATTACATGCTCTATCTGAATCCTGAAAGTTTATTTTGGCCTAGACTGTCCCTTTAACGAACCGCAAACAACCGCAAACAGTCCATTTGCACAACCGCAAACTCCCCATTTGCACAAGGTTGGATACCAAGCTAGCCATGTCCCGTTCTTTATCCTCACTGATGTCATTGAAGGTCTCTTCCTCCACCCAGCCACGTACAACACCAAGGGTCCCCGAAAGGTGACAACAAGCCCCCTGGGACGCCTGCTGCATTTGGTCTTCCACCTCCTCAAAGCCACCTTCTTCCTCTGACTCCTCTTCTTCAGACTCCTCTTTCTGCATTGCCTCTCTCTGCGTTATTATAAGGTGTGTTAAGTAGTACTATTCCTATCAGTTTAAACGCTGTGGTGTCCCCTATCAGGGGACGTGTATATGGCATGGATTTTTGGAACCGGGAGATGGAAAAAGATGCTTTGTCGGTCCGGCCACGAGATAGATAGATTTGATAGATAGATAGATAGATACATAGATTAGATAGATAGATCAATAGATACATTTGAAAGATTTGATAGATAGATTTGATAGATAAATAGATAGATTTGATAGATAGATAATTTCCCAGACATAGAATTACAAGACGTGCGGTCTGGGACCCATGGTAAGGTTCCCAGAGGCAGTTGCAGCGCCAGGGGACGTGTATATGGCATGGATTTTAGGAACCGGGCGGGAGATGGAAAACGATGCTTGGTCGGTCCTCCTACTTCAAATTTGGGGCACTGCGCGTGCAATCTACTGTGCCACCAGATATGAGTGGTGTGTTAAGTAGTACTATTCCTATCACTTTATTCCATTACGTGCCTTTTTTTTGTTTTGTTTTTTGAAGCCACAGTGCAGCACCAGAGGCCAGAAAAATTTGGCATGAACACATGCCTGAAAAATTAGGTATTGTTGCAGCCGCTGCTGTAGCAGCGGCCAGAAAAATTGATGTTTGTTTCCCTGGCAGAAAGTGCCCTAAAACATTGCGGCTTGAACACTAGATGGTGGCGGATAAGTCACACAAGTCATCCGGCATTCGTAGATAACATACAGCAGCTTGTGGACCATTTATAGCCCAAGGCATATCATCTCATTAGGCCTTTTTTACTCGAATGTATCGCCCAATGTCAGTCCCTTCGGGATCCATCCCTCATTCATCTTAATAAAGGTGAGGTAATCTAGACTTTTTTTACCTAGGCGACTTCTCTTCTCAGTGACAATACCTCCTGCAGCACTGAAGGTCCTTTCTGACAGGACACTTGAAGCGGGGCAAGCCAGAAGTTCTATAGCAAATTGTGATAGCTCAGGCCACAGTTCAAGCCTGCACACCCAGTAGTCAAGGGGTTCATCGCTCCTCAGAGTGTCGAGATCTGCAGTTAGTCAGAAGGCGAGATAGTCTGCTACCTGTCAGTCTCTGAGGGTGGACCCCGAAGGGCTGTGGCGATGCTTAGGAGTTAAAAAGCTCCGCATGTCCTCCATCAACAACACGTCTGTTAAGCACCCTGTCCTTGCCGGCGTGGTCGTGGGAGTCGGAGGATTACTTTCACCTCTTTCCCTGTTAGATGATTCCCGTTGTGCTGTGACATCACCCTTATACACTGTGTAAAGCATACTTTTTAATTTATTTTGGAACTGCTGCATCCTTTTCAACTTGCGGGAATTTGGTAACATTTCAGGCACTTTATGCTTATACCGGGGTTCTAATAGCGTGGACACCCAGTACAGGTTGTTTTCCTATAGTTTTTTTATACGAGGGTCACTCAACAGGCACGACAGCATGAAAGACCCCATTTGCACAAGTTTGGATGCCGAGCTACTCATGTCCCATTCCTCGTCCTTAGTGATCTCACTGAAGGTATGTTCTTCCCCCCAGCCACGTACAACACCACGGGTACCAGATAGGTGACAACGAGCACCCTGGGATGCCTGTTGTGGTTGGTCTTCCTCCTCCTCCTCCTCAAAGCCACATTCTTCCTCTGACTCCTCTTCCTCACAATCCTCTTCCAGCGTTGCCGCTGGTCCAGCAAGCGATGCTGAGAAGGCTGTTTCTGGTGGTGATGGTGACCACAACTCTTCCACTTCCTCTTCACGCTCATCTACGGCCTGATCCAGCACTCTTCGCAGGGCACGCTCAAGTAAGAAAACAAATGGTATGATGTCACTGATGGTGCCCTCAGTGCGACGGACTAGGTTTGTCACCTCCTCAAAAGGACGCATGAGCTTACAGGCATTGCGCATGAGCGTCCAGTAACTTGGCAAAAAAATCCCCAGCTCCGCAGAGGCTGTCCTAGCACCCCGGTCATACAAATACTCGTTAACGGCTTTTTCTTGTTGGAGCAGGCGGTTGAACATTAGGAGTGTTGAATTCCAACGTGTCGGGCTGTCGCAAATCAAGCGCCTCACTGGGATGCTGTTTCGCCGCTGGATATCTGTAAAATACGCCATGGCCGTGTAGGAACGCCTGAAATGGCCACACACCTTCCTGGCCTGCTTCAGGACGTCCTGTAAGCCTGGGTACTTATGCACAAAGCGTTGTATGATCAGATTACACACATGTGCCATGCACCGCACATGTGTCAACTTGCCCAATTTCAATGCCGCCACCAAATTACTTCCGTTGTCAGAAACCACTTTGCCGATCTCCAGTTGGTGCGGAGTCAGCCGCTGATCCACCTGTGCGTTCAGGGCGGACAGGAGTGCTGTTCCGGTGTGACTCTCTGCTTTCAGGCAAGTCAACCCCAAGATGGCGTGACACTGCCGTATCCGGGATGTGGAATAGTATCTGCGGAGCTGGGGGAGTGGCGTTGATGTGGAGCAAGATGCAGCAGCAGAAGAGGACTCAGCCGAGGAAGAGGTTATGGAAGAGGATGAAGTAGGAGGAGTAGAGGAGGTAGCAGCAGGCCTGCCTGCAAGTTGTGGCGGTGTCACCAACTCCTCTGCAGAGCCATGCATTCCATGCTTGGCAGCCGTCAGCAGGTTTACCCAATGCACAGTGTAGGTGATATACCTGCCCTGACCATGCTTTGCAGACCAGCTATCAGTGGTCAGATGGACCCTTGCCCCAACACTGTGTGCCAGACATGCCATTACTTCCTTTCGCACAATCGAGTACAGGTTGGGGATTGCCTTTTGTGAAAAGAAATTTCGGCCGGGTACCTTCCACTGCGGTGTCCCAATAGATACAAATGTTTCGAATGCCTCAGACTCCACCAGCTTGTATGGTAAAAGCTGGCGGGCTAAGAGTTCAGACAAGCCAGCTGTCAGACGCCGGGCAAGGGGGTGACTTTGGGACATTGGCTTCTTACGCTCAAACATGTCCTTGACAGACACCTGACTGTGGGCAGATGAGCAGGAACTGCTACGGAAGAGAGAAGGAGTGGGGGATGGTTGAGAGGGGGCAAGGAGGACAGCAGTGGTTGACGTGGCTGAAGATGCTGGACCAGGAGGAGGATGGCGGCTTTGAGTTTGTGTGCTGCTTCTACTCATGTGTTCATCCCATCTGCGTTTGTGATGTGAGATCATGTGCCTTCGCAAAGCAGTTGTACCTAGGTGGGTGTTGCACTTCCCACGACTCAGTTTGTTTTGGCACAGATTGCAAATGGCATCGCTGTTGTCAGAGGCAGACACACACAAAAAATGCCACACTGCTGATCTCTGCGATGACGGCATTCTGGTGGTGGCAACAGCATGCGTTGATTGTTGTGCTGTCTGGCTGACCCCGGGTGCCGATGCATGCTGTCTGACTGTGCCACTAGCTCCTTGCAATGATCTCCCCCTGCTTCCAACTCGTCTCCTCTCCTCTCTGTCTCCCCATCTGAACTTTCCCCCTCTTCTTCTTCTCTTCTAGCGGGCACCCACGTAACATCCACGGACGCATCATCATCAACCGCTTCACTTGTATCTGACAAATCAACAAAGGAAGCAGCAGCGGGTACAACATCATCATCATCACACCGTACGTCCATGTCTGTAATGCTGCCTGACTGAGACATATCACTGTTATCTACATCCTCTGTCAATGATGGTTGCAAATCACTCATTTCTTCCAACTGATGTGTTAATAACTCCTCTGACAGATCAAGTGAAGCGGCTGTGGTGCTAGTGTTGGTGGTGGTGGCAGGCGGGCGAGTGGCACTGGTCACTTGAGAGGTGCCCAAAGCTAAGCTGGAGGTGGATGGTGCATCACGGTTCCGAGCGGAAGCTGTAGAAGATTGGGTGTCCTGTGTTAGCCAGTCAACTAGGTCCTCCTCAGAACTTTTTGCGTTCATGGTACATGGCCTCTGAACACTGGGCATTATTGTAGGGTCAAAGGGAATCAAAGCACCACGACGGCACCTGCGGGGTGGCCTGCCTCTGCCTGTCATTTTTTTTAAAATGTACCATTTGGTGCCATTGGGCAAGTAGGCACAGTATACGCTGTGAGCCTGACACAAAAAAGCAGACTGATGTTTCACAATCCAAAAAGTGTATTTTTTTTAAATTTACACTTACACTACTATTAAACAGGATATGAGTGGTGCCACTGGGCAAGTGGGCACAGTATACGCTGTGAGCCTGACACAAAAAAGTAGACTGATGTTTCACACTCAAAAAGTTTATTTTTTAAATATTTACACTACTGTTACAACAAATATGAGTGGTGGCACTAGTTGGCAAGTGGGCCTGGCACACACGCTGGCAGGCAGGCAGGCTACTGCAATTAGATTACACTAGCAGACTGATGTTTCACAGTCAAAAAAGTTTTTTTTTTAAATATTTACACTACTGTTACAACAAATATGAGTGGTGGCACTAACTTGGCAAGTGGGCCTGGCACACACGCTGGCAGGCAGGCAACTGCAATTAGATTACACTAGCAGACTGATGTTTCACAGTCAAAAAAGTTTTTTTTTTTTAAAATATTTACACTACTGTTACAACAAATATGAGTGGTGGCACTAACTTGGCAAGTGGGCCTGGCACACACGCTGGCAGGCAGGCAACTGCAATTAGATTACACTAGCAGACTGATGTTTCACAGTCAAAAAAGTTTTTTTTTTAAATATTTACACTACTGTTACAACAAATATGAGTGGTGGCACTAACTTGGCAAGTGGGCCTGGCACACATGCTGGCAGGCAGGCAACTGCAATTAGATTACACTAGCAGACTGATGTTTCACAGTCAAAAAAGTTTTTTTTTAATATTTACACTACTGTTACAACAAATATGAGTGGTGGCACTAACTTGGCAAGGGGGCCTGGCACACACGCTGGCAGGCAACTGCAATTAGATTACACTAGCAGACTGATGTTTCACAGTCAAAAAAGTTTTTTAAAAAAATATTTACACTACTGTTACAACAAATATGAGTGGTGGCACTAACTTGGCAAGTGGGCCTGGCACACACGCTGGCAGGCAGGCAACTGCAATTAGATTACACTAGCAGACTGATGTTTAACAGTCAAAAAAGTTTTTTAAAAAAATATTTACACTACTGTTATAACAAATATGATTGGTGGCACTAGTTGGCAAGTGGGCCTGGCACACACGCTGGCAGGCAGGCAACTGCAATTAGATTACACTAGCAGACTGATGTTTCACAGTCAAAAAAGTTTTTTTTTTTTTTAAATATTTACACTACTGTTACAACAAATATGAGTGGTGGCACTAACTTGGCAAGTGGGCCTGGCACACACGCTGGCAGGCAGGCAGGCAACTGCAATTAGATTACACTAGCAGACTGATGTTTCACAGTCAAAAAAGTTTTTTTTAAATATTTACACTACTGTTACAACAAATATGAGTGGTGGCACTAACTTGGCAAGTGGGCCTGGCACACACGCTGGCAGGCAGGCAACTGCAATTAGATTACATTAGCAGACTGATGTTTCACAGTCAAAAAAGTTTTTTTTTAAATATTTACACTACTGTTACAACAAATATGAGTGGTGGCACTAACTTGGCAAGTGGGCCTGGCACACATGCTGGCAGGCAGGCAACTGCAATTAGATTACACTAGCAGACTGATGTTTCACAGTCAAAAAAGTTTTTTTTTTAAATATTTACACTACTGTTACAACAAATATGAGTGGTGGCACTAACTTGGCAAGTGGGCCTGGCACACATGCTGGCAGGCAGGCAACTGCAATTAGATTACACTAGCAGACTGATGTTTCACAGTCAAAAAAGTTTTTTTTTAATATTTACACTACTGTTACAACAAATATGAGTGGTGGCACTAACTTGGCAAGGGGGCCTGGCACACACGCTGGCAGGCAACTGCAATTAGATTACACTAGCAGACTGATGTTTCACAGTCAAAAAAGTTTTTTAAAAAATATTTACACTACTGTTACAACAAATATGAGTGGTGGCACTAACTTGGCAAGTGGGCCTGGCACACACGCTGGCAGGCAGGCAACTGCAATTAGATTACACTAGCAGACTGATGTTTAACAGTCAAAAAAGTTTTTTAAAAAAATATTTACACTACTGTTATAACAAATATGATTGGTGGCACTAGTTGGCAAGTGGGCCTGGCACACACGCTGGCAGGCAGGCAACTGCAATTAGATTACACTAGCAGACTGATGTTTCACAGTCAAAAAAGTTTTTTTTTTTTAAAATATTTACACTACTGTTACAACAAATATGAGTGGTGGCACTAACTTGGCAAGTGGGCCTGGCACACACGCTGGCAGGCAGGCAACTGCAATTAGATTACACTAGCAGACTGATGTTTCACAGTCAAAAACGTTTTTTTTAAATATTTACACTACTGTTACAACAAATATGAGTGGTGGCACTAACTTGGCAAGTGAACCTGGCACACACGCTGGCAGGCAGGCAACTGCAATTAGATTACATTAGCAGACTGATGTTTCACAGTCAAAAAAGTTTTTTTTTAAAATATTTACACTACTGTTACAACAAATATGAGTGGTGGCACTAACTTGGCAAGTGGGCCTGGCACACATGCTAGCAGGCAGGCAACTGCAATTAGATTACACTAGCAGACTGATGTTTCACAGTCAAAAAAGTTTTTTTTTTAATATTTACACTACTGTTACAACAAATATGAGTGGTGGCACTAACTTGGCAAGTGGGCCTGGCACACACGCTGGCAGGCAGGCAGGCAGGCAGGCAACTGCAATTAGATTACACTAGCAGACTGATGTTTCACAGTCAAAAAAGTTTTTTAAAAAAATATTTACACTACTGTTACAACAAATATGAGTGGTGGCACTAACTTGGCAAGTGGGCCTGGCACACACGCTGGCAGGCAGGCAACTGCAATTAGATTACACTAGCAGACTGATGTTTAACAGTCAAAAAAGTTTTTTTTAAAAATATTTACACTACTGTTATAACAAATATGATTGGTGGCACTAGTTGGCAAGTGGGCCTGGCACACACGCTGGCAGGCAGGCAACTGCAATTAGATTACACTAGCAGACTGATGTTTCACAGTCAAAAGCGTTTTTTTTTTTAAAATATTTACACTACTGTTACAACAAATATGAGTGGTGGCACTAACTTGGAAAGTGGGCCTGGCACACACACTGGCAGGCAGGCAACTGCAATTAGATTACACTAGCAGACTGATGTTTCACAGTCAAAAAAGTTTTTTTTTTAAATATTTACACTACTGTTACAACAAATATGAGTGGTGGCACTAACTTGGCAAGTGGGCCTGGCACACACGCTGGCAGGCAGGCAACTGCAATTAGATTACACTAGCAGACTGATGTTTCACAGTCAAAAAAGTTTTTTTTTACCAAATTTACACTACTGTTACAACAAATATGAGTGGTGGCACTAACTTGGAAAGTGGGCCTGGCACACACACTGTCAGGCAGGCAACTGCAATTAGATTACACTAGCAGACTGATGTTTCACAGTCAAAAAAGTTTTTTTTTAAAATATTTACACTACTGTTACAACAAATATGAGTGGTGGCACTAACTTGGCAAGTGGGCCTGGCACACATGCTGGCAGGCAGGCAACTGCAATTAGATTACACTAGCAGACTGATGTTTCACAGTCAAAAAAGTTTTTTTTTTAATATTTACACTACTGTTACAACAAATATGAGTGGTGGCACTAACTTGGCAAGTGGGCCTGGCACACACGCTGGCAGGCAGGCAGGCAACTGCAATTAGATTACACTAGCAGACTGATGTTTCACAGTCAAAAAAGTTTTTTTTTTAAATATTTACACTACTGTTACAACAAATTTGAGTGGTGGCACTAACTTGGCAAGTGGGCCTGGCACACACGCTGGCAGGCAGGCAACTGCAATTAGATTACACTAGCAGACTGATGTTTCACAGTCAAAAAAGTTTTTTTTTTTAAAAATATTTACACTACTGTTACAACAAATATGAGTGGTGGCACTAACTTGGCAAGTGGGCCTGGCACACACGCTGGCAGGCAGGCAACTGCAATTAGATTACACTAGCAGACTGATGTTTCACAGTCAAAAAAGTTTTTTTAAAATATTTACACTACTGTTACAACAAATATGAGTGGTGGCACTAACTTGGCAAGTGGGCCTGGCACACACGCTGGCAGGCAGGCAACTGCAATTAGATTACATTAGCAGACTGATGTTTCACAGTCAAAAAAGTTTTTTTTTTAAATATTTACACTACTGTTACAACAAATATGAGTGGTGGCACTAACTTGGCAAGTGGGCCTGGCACACATGCTGGCAGGCAGGCAACTGCAATTAGATTACACTAGCAGACTGATGTTTCACAGTCAAAAAAGTTTTTTTTTTAATATTTACACTACTGTTACAACAAATATGAGTGGTGGCACTAACTTGGCAAGTGGGCCTGGCACACACGCTGGCAGGCAGGCAGGCAGGCAGGCAACTGCAATTAGATTACACTAGCAGACTGATGTTTCACAGTCAAAAAAGTTTTTTAAAAAAATATTTACACTACTGTTACAACAAATATGAGTGGTGGCACTAACTTGGCAAGTGGGCCTGGCACACACGCTGGCAGGCAGGCAACTGCAATTAGATTACACTAGCAGACTGATGTTTAACAGTCAAAAAAGTTTTTTTTAAAAATATTTACACTACTGTTATAACAAATATGATTGGTGGCACTAGTTGGCAAGTGGGCCTGGCACACACGCTGGCAGGCAGGCAACTGCAATTAGATTACACTAGCAGACTGATGTTTCACAGTCAAAAGCGTTTTTTTTTTAAAATATTTACACTACTGTTACAACAAATATGAGTGGTGGCACTAACTTGGAAAGTGGGCCTGGCACACACACTGGCAGGCAGGCAACTGCAATTAGATTACACTAGCAGACTGATGTTTCACAGTCAAAAAAGTTTTTTTTTTTTAATATTTACACTACTGTTACAACAAATATGAGTGGTGGCACTAACTTGGCAAGTGGGCCTGGCACACACGCTGGCAGGCAGGCAACTGCAATTAGATTACACTAGCAGACTGATGTTTCACAGTCAAAAAAGTTTTTTTTTACCAAATTTACACTACTGTTACAACAAATATGAGTGGTGGCACTAACTTGGAAAGTGGGCCTGGCACACACACTGTCAGGCAGGCAACTGCAATTAGATTACACTAGCAGACTGATGTTTCACAGTCAAAAAAGTTTTTTTTTTAAATATTTACACTACTGTTACAACAAATATGAGTGGTGGCACTAACTTGGCAAGTGGGCCTGGCACACATGCTGGCAGGCAGGCAACTGCAATTAGATTACACTAGCAGACTGATGTTTCACAGTCAAAAAAGTTTTTTTTTTAATATTTACACTACTGTTACAACAAATATGAGTGGTGGCACTAACTTGGCAAGTGGGCCTGGCACACACGCTGGCAGGCAGGCAGGCAACTGCAATTAGATTACACTAGCAGACTGATGTTTCACAGTCAAAAAAGTTTTTTTTTAAAATATTTACACTACTGTTACAACAAATTTGAGTGGTGGCACTAACTTGGCAAGTGGGCCTGGCACACACGCTGGCAGGCAGTCAACTGCAATTAGATTACACTAGCAGACTGATGTTTCACAGTCAAAAAAGTTTTTTTTTTTTTAAATATTTACACTACTGTTACAACAAATATGAGTGGTGGCACTAACTTGGCAAGTGGGCCTGGCACACACGCTGGCAGGCAGGCAACTGCAATTAGATTACACTAGCAGACTGATGTTTCACAGTCAAAAAAGTTTTTTTTTAAAATATTTACACTACTGTTACAACAAATATGAGTGGTGGCACTAACTTGGCAAGTGGGCCTGGCACACATGCTGGCAGGCAGGCAACTGCAATTAGATTACACTAGCAGACTGATGTTTCACAGTCAAAAAAGTTTTTTTTTAATATTTACACTACTGTTACAACAAATATGAGTGGTGGCACTAACTTGGCAAGTGGGCCTGGCACACACGCTGGCAGGCAGGCAGGCAGGCAACTGCAATTAGATTACACTAGCAGACTGATGTTTCACAGTCAAAAAAGTTTTTTTTAAAAATATTTACACTACTGTTACAACAAATATGAGTGGTGGCACTAACTTGGCAAGTGGGCCTGGCACACACGCTGGCAGGCAGGCAACTGCAATTAGATTACACTAGCAGACTGATGTTTAACAGTCAAAAAAGTTTTTTTAAAAAATATTTACACTACTGTTATAACAAATATGATTGGTGGCACTAGTTGGCAAGTGGGCCTGGCACACACGCTGGCAGGCAGGCAACTGCAATTAGATTACACTAGCAGACTGATGTTTCACAGTCAAAAAAGTTTTTTTTTTAATATTTACACTACTGTTACAACAAATATGAGTGGTGGCACTAACTTGGCAAGTGGGCCTGGCACACACGCTGGCAGGCAGGCAACTGCAATTAGATTACACTAGCAGACTGATGTTTCACAGTCAAAAAAGTTTTTTTTTTAATATTTACACTACTGTTACAACAAATATGAGTGGTGGCACTAACTTGGCAAGTGGGCCTGGCACACACGCTGGCAGGCAGGCAGGCAGGCAACTGCAATTAGATTACACTAGCAGACTGATGTTTCACAGTCAAAAAAGTTTTTTTAAAAAATATTTACACTACTGTTACAACAAATATGAGTGGTGGCACTAACTTGGCAAGTGGGCCTGGCACACACGCTGGCAGGCAGGCAACTGCAATTAGATTACACTAGCAGACTGATGTTTCACAGTCAAAAAAGTTTTTTTTTTAAATATTTACACTACTGTTACAACAAATTTGAGTGGTGGCACTAACTTGGCAAGTGGGCCTGGCACACACGCTGGCAGGCAGGCAACTGCAATTAGATTACACTAGCAGACTGATGTTTCACAGTCAAAAAAGTTTTTTTTTTTTAAATATTTACACTACTGTTACAACAAATATGAGTGGTGGCACTAACTTGGCAAGTGGGCCTGGCACACACGCTGGCAGGCAGGCAACTGCAATTAGATTACACTAGCAGACTGATGTTTCACAGTCAAAAAAGTTTTTTTTTTAAATATTTACACTACTGTTACAACAAATATGAGTGGTGGCACTAACTTGGCAAGTGGGCCTGGCACACATGCTGGCAGGCAGGCAACTGCAATTAGATTACACTAGCAGACTGATGTTTCACAGTCAAAAAAGTTTTTTTTTAATATTTACACTACTGTTACAACAAATATGAGTGGTGGCACTAACTTGGCAAGTGGGCCTGGCACACACGCTGGCAGGCAGGCAGGCAACTGCAATTAGATTACACTAGCAGACTGATGTTTCACAGTCAAAAAAGTTTTTTTTAAAAATATTTACACTACTGTTACAACAAATATGAGTGGTGGCACTAACTTGGCAAGTGGGCCTGGCACACACGCTGGCAGGCAGGCAACTGCAATTAGATTACACTAGCAGACTGATGTTTAACAGTCAAAAAAGTTTTTTAAAAAAATATTTACACTACTGTTATAACAAATATGATTGGTGGCACTAGTTGGCAAGTGGGCCTGGCACACACGCTGGCAGGCAGGCAACTGCAATTAGATTACACTAGCAGACTGATGTTTCACAGTCAAAAAGTTTTTTTTTTTTTTTAAATATTTACACTACTGTTACAACAAATATGAGTGGTGGCACTAACTTGGCAAGTGGGCCTGGAACACACGCTGGCAGGCAGGCAACTGCAATTAGATTACACTAGCAGACTGATGTTCCACAGTCAAAAAAGTTTTTTTTAAATATTTACACTACTGTTACAACAAATATGAGTGGTGGCACTAACTTGGCAAGTGGGCCTGGCACACACTCTGGCAGGCAGGCAACTGCAATTAGATTACATTAGCAGACTGATGTTTCACAGTCAAAAAAGTTTTTTTTTTAAATATTTACACTACTGTTACAACAAATATGAGTGGTGCCACTAACTTGGCAAGTGGGCCTGGCACACATGCTGGCAGGCAGGCAACTGCAATTAGATTACACTAGCAGACTGATGTTTCACAGTCAAAAAAGTTTTTTTTTTTAATATTTACACTACTGTTACAACAAATATGAGTGGTGGCACTAACTTGGCAAGTGGGCCTGGCACACACGCTGGCAGGCAGGCAGGCAGGCAGGCAACTGCAATTAGATTACACTAGCAGACTGATGTTTCACAGTCAAAAAAGTTTTTTAAAAAAATATTTACACTACTGTTACAACAAATATGAGTGGTGGCACTAACTTGGCAAGTGGGCCTGGCACACACGCTGGCAGGCAGGCAACTGCAATTAGATTACACTAGCAGACTGATGTTTAACAGTCAAAAAAGTTTTTTAAAAAAATATTTACACTACTGTTATAACAAATATGATTGGTGGCACTAGTTGGCAAGTGGGCCTGGCACACACGCTGGCAGGCAGGCAACTGCAATTAGATTACACTAGCAGACTGATGTTTCACAGTCAAAAACATTTTTTTTTTTAAATATTTACACTACTGTTACAACAAATATGAGTGGTGGCACTAACTTGGAAAGTGGGCCTGGCACACACACTGGCAGGCAGGCAACTGCAATTAGATTACACTAGCAGACTGATGTTTCACAGTCAAAAATTTTTTTTTAAAAAATATTTACACTACTGTTACAACAAATATGAGTGGTGGCACTAACTTGGCAAGTGGGCCTGGCACACACGCTGGCAGGCAGGCAACTGCAATTAGATTACACTAGCAGACTGATGTTTCACAGTCAAAAAAGTTTTTTTTTACCAAATTTACACTACTGTTACAACAAATATGAGTGGTGGCACTAACTTGGAAAGTGGGCCTGGCACACACACTGGCAGGCAGGCAACTGCAATTAGATTACACTAGCAGACTGATGTTTCACAGTCAAAAAATTTTTAAAAAAAAATATTTACACTACTGTTATAACAAATATGATTGGTGGCACTAGTTGGCAAGTGGGCCTGGCACACACGCTGGCAGGCAGGCAACTGCAATTAGATTACACTAGCAGACTGATGTTTCACAGTCAAAAAAGTTTTTTTTTTTTTTTAAATATTTACACTACTGTTACAACAAATATGAGTGGTGGCACTAACTTGGCAAGTGGGCCTGGCACACACGCTGGCAGGCAGGCAACTGCAATTAGATTACACTAGCAGACTGATGTTCCACAGTCAAAAAAGTTTTTTTTAAATATTTACACTACTGTTACAACAAATATGAGTGGTGGCACTAACTTGGCAAGTGGGCCTGGCACACACGCTGGCAGGCAGGCAACTGCAATTAGATTACATTAGCAGACTGATGTTTCACAGTCAAAAAAGTTTTTTTTTTAAATATTTACACTACTGTTACAACAAATATGAGTGGTGGCACTAACTTGGCAAGTGGGCCTGGCACACATGCTGGCAGGCAGGCAACTGCAATTAGATTACACTAGCAGACTGATGTTTCACAGTCAAAAAAGTTTTTTTTTTAATATTTACACTACTGTTACAACAAATATGAGTGGTGGCACTAACTTGGCAAGTGGGCCTGGCACACACGCTGGCAGGCAGGCAGGCAGGCAACTGCAATTAGATTACACTAGCAGACTGATGTTTCACAGTCAAAAAAGTTTTTTTAAAAAATATTTACACTACTGTTACAACAAATATGAGTGGTGGCACTAACTTGGCAAGTGGGCCTGGCACACACGCTGGCAGGCAGGCAACTGCAATTAGATTACACTAGCAGACTGATGTTTAACAGTCAAAAAAGTTTTTTAAAAAAATATTTACACTACTGTTATAACAAATATGATTGGTGGCACTAGTTGGCAAGTGGGCCTGGCACACACGCTGGCAGGCAGGCAACTGCAATTAGATTACACTAGCAGACTGATGTTTCACAGTCAAAAACATTTTTTTTTTTTAAATTTTTACACTACTGTTACAACAAATATGAGTGGTGGCACTAACTTGGAAAGTGGGCCTGGCACACACACTGGCAGGCAGGCAACTGCAATTAGATTACACTAGCAGACTGATGTTTCACAGTCAAAAAATTTTTTTAAAAAAATATTTACACTACTGTTACAACAAATATGAGTGGTGGCACTAACTTGGCAAGTGGGCCTGGCACACACGCTGGCAGGCAGGCAACTGCAATTAGATTACACTAGCAGACTGATGTTTCACAGTCAAAAAAGTTTTTTTTTACCAAATTTACACTACTGTTACAACAAATATGAGTGGTGGCACTAACTTGGAAAGTGGGCCTGGCACACACGCTGGCAGGCAGGCAACTGCAATTAGATTACACTAGCAGACTGATGTTTCACAGTCAAAAAAGTTTGTTTTTTTTAAATATTTACACTACTGTTACAACAAATATGAGTGGTGGCACTAACTTGGCAAGTGGGCCTGGCACACATGCTGGCAGGCAGGCAACTGCAATTAGATTACACTAGCAGACTGATGTTTCACAGTCAAAAAAGTTTTTTTTTTAATATTTACACTACTGTTACAACAAATATGAGTGGTGGCACTAACTTGGCAAGTGGGCCTGGCACACACGCTGGCAGGCAGGCAGGCAACTGCAATTAGATTACACTAGCAGACTGATGTTTCACAGTCAAAAAAGTTTTTTTTTAAAATATTTACACTACTGTTACAACAAATTTGAGTGGTGGCACTAACTTGGCAAGTGGGCCTGGCACACACGCTGGCAGGCAGGCAACTGCAATTAGATTACACTAGCAGACTGATGTTTCACAGTCAAAAAAGTTTTTTTTTTTTTAAATATTTACACTACTGTTACAACAAATATGAGTGGTGGCACTAACTTGGCAAGTGGGCCTGGCACACACGCTGGCAGGCAGGCAACTGCAATTAGATTACACTAGCAGACTGATGTTTCACAGTCAAAAAAGTTTTTTTTTTAAATATTTACACTACTGTTACAACAAATATGAGTGGTGGCACTAACTTGGCAAGTGGGCCTGGCACACATGCTGGCAGGCAGGCAACTGCAATTAGATTACACTAGCAGACTGATGTTTCACAGTCAAAAAAGTTTTTTTTTAATATTTACACTACTGTTACAACAAATATGAGTAGTGGCACTAACTTGGCAAGTGGGCCTGGCACACACGCTGGCAGGCAGGCAGGCAGGCAACTGCAATTAGATTACACTAGCAGACTGATGTTTCACAGTCAAAAAAGTTTTTTTTAAAAATATTTACACTACTGTTACAACAAATATGAGTGGTGGCACTAACTTGGCAAGTGGGCCTGGCACACACGCTGGCAGGCAGGCAACTGCAATTAGATTACACTAGCAGACTGATGTTTAACAGTCAAAAAAGTTTTTTTAAAAAATATTTACACTACTGTTATAACAAATATGATTGGTGGCACTAGTTGGCAAGTGGGCCTGGCACACACGCTGGCAGGCAGGCAACTGCAATTAGATTACACTAGCAGACTGATGTTTCACAGTCAAAAAAGTTTTTTTTTTAATATTTACACTACTGTTACAACAAATATGAGTGGTGGCACTAACTTGGCAAGTGGGCCTGGCACACACGCTGGCAGGCAGGCAACTGCAATTAGATTACACTAGCAGACTGATGTTTCACAGTCAAAAAAGTTTTTTTTTTAATATTTACACTACTGTTACAACAAATATGAGTGGTGGCACTAACTTGGCAAGTGGGCCTGGCACACACGCTGGCAGGCAGGCAGGCAGGCAACTGCAATTAGATTACACTAGCAGACTGATGTTTCACAGTCAAAAAAGTTTTTTTAAAAAATATTTACACTACTGTTACAACAAATATGAGTGGTGGCACTAACTTGGCAAGTGGGCCTGGCACACACGCTGGCAGGCAGGCAACTGCAATTAGATTACACTAGCAGACTGATGTTTCACAGTCAAAAAAGTTTTTTTTTAAAATATTTACACTACTGTTACAACAAATTTGAGTGGTGGCACTAACTTGGCAAGTGGGCCTGGCACACACGCTGGCAGGCAGGCAACTGCAATTAGATTACACTAGCAGACTGATGTTTCACAGTCAAAAAAGTTTTTTTTTTTTAAATATTTACACTACTGTTACAACAAATATGAGTGGTGGCACTAACTTGGCAAGTGGGCCTGGCACACACGCTGGCAGGCAGGCAACTGCAATTAGATTACACTAGCAGACTGATGTTTCACAGTCAAAAAAGTTTTTTTTTTTAAATATTTACACTACTGTTACAACAAATATGAGTGGTGGCACTAACTTGGCAAGTGGGCCTGGCACACATGCTGGCAGGCAGGCAACTGCAATTAGATTACACTAGCAGACTGATGTTTCACAGTCAAAAAAGTTTTTTTTTAATATTTACACTACTGTTACAACAAATATGAGTGGTGGCACTAACTTGGCAAGTGGGCCTGGCACACACGCTGGCAGGCAGGCAGGCAACTGCAATTAGATTACACTAGCAGACTGATGTTTCACAGTCAAAAAAGTTTTTTTTAAAAATATTTACACTACTGTTACAACAAATATGAGTGGTGGCACTAACTTGGCAAGTGGGCCTGGCACACACGCTGGCAGGCAGGCAACTGCAATTAGATTACACTAGCAGACTGATGTTTAACAGTCAAAAAAGTTTTTTAAAAAAATATTTACACTACTGTTATAACAAATATGATTGGTGGCACTAGTTGGCAAGTGGGCCTGGCACACACGCTGGCAGGCAGGCAACTGCAATTAGATTACACTAGCAGACTGATGTTTCACAGTCAAAAAGTTTTTTTTTTTTTTAAATATTTACACTACTGTTACAACAAATATGAGTGGTGGCACTAACTTGGCAAGTGGGCCTGGAACACACGCTGGCAGGCAGGCAACTGCAATTAGATTACACTAGCAGACTGATGTTCCACAGTCAAAAAAGTTTTTTTTAAATATTTACACTACTGTTACAACAAATATGAGTGGTGGCACTAACTTGGCAAGTGGGCCTGGCACACACTCTGGCAGGCAGGCAACTGCAATTAGATTACATTAGCAGACTGATGTTTCACAGTCAAAAAAGTTTTTTTTTTAAATATTTACACTACTGTTACAACAAATATGAGTGGTGCCACTAACTTGGCAAGTGGGCCTGGCACACATGCTGGCAGGCAGGCAACTGCAATTAGATTACACTAGCAGACTGATGTTTCACAGTCAAAAAAGTTTTTTTTTTTAATATTTACACTACTGTTACAACAAATATGAGTGGTGGCACTAACTTGGCAAGTGGGCCTGGCACACACGCTGGCAGGCAGGCAGGCAGACAGGCAACTGCAATTAGATTACACTAGCAGACTGATGTTTCACAGTCAAAAAAGTTTTTTAAAAAAATATTTACACTACTGTTACAACAAATATGAGTGGTGGCACTAACTTGGCAAGTGGGCCTGGCACACACGCTGGCAGGCAGGCAACTGCAATTAGATTACACTAGCAGACTGATGTTTAACAGTCAAAAAAGTTTTTTAAAAAAATATTTACACTACTGTTATAACAAATATGATTGGTGGCACTAGTTGGCAAGTGGGCCTGGCACACACGCTGGCAGGCAGGCAACTGCAATTAGATTACACTAGCAGACTGATGTTTCACAGTCAAAAACATTTTTTTTTTTTAAATATTTACACTACTGTTACAACAAATATGAGTGGTGGCACTAACTTGGAAAGTGGGCCTGGCACACACACTGGCAGGCAGGCAACTGCAATTAGATTACACTAGCAGACTGATGTTTCACAGTCAAAAAATTTTTTTTAAAAAATATTTACACTACTGTTACAACAAATATGAGTGGTGGCACTAACTTGGCAAGTGGGCCTGGCACACACGCTGGCAGGCAGGCAACTGCAATTAGATTACACTAGCAGACTGATGTTTCACAGTCAAAAAAGTTTTTTTTTACCAAATTTACACTACTGTTACAACAAATATGAGTGGTGGCACTAACTTGGAAAGTGGGCCTGGCACACACACTGGCAGGCAGGCAACTGCAATTAGATTACACTAGCAGACTGATGTTTCACAGTCAAAAATTTTTTAAAAAAAAATATTTACACTACTGTTATAACAAATATGATTGGTGGCACTAGTTGGCAAGTGGGCCTGGCACACACGCTGGCAGGCAGGCAACTGCAATTAGATTACACTAGCAGACTGATGTTTCACAGTCAAAAAAGTTTTTTTTTTTTTTTAAATATTTACACTACTGTTACAACAAATATGAGTGGTGGCACTAACTTGGCAAGTGGGCCTGGCACACACGCTGGCAGGCAGGCAACTGCAATTAGATTACACTAGCAGACTGATGTTCCACAGTCAAAAAAGTTTTTTTTAAATATTTACACTACTGTTACAACAAATATGAGTGGTGGCACTAACTTGGCAAGTGGGCCTGGCACACACGCTGGCAGGCAGGCAACTGCAATTAGATTACATTAGCAGACTGATGTTTCACAGTCAAAAAAGTTTTTTTTTTAAATATTTACACTACTGTTACAACAAATATGAGTGGTGGCACTAACTTGGCAAGTGGGCCTGGCACACATGCTGGCAGGCAGGCAACTGCAATTAGATTACACTAGCAGACTGATGTTTCACAGTCAAAAAAGTTTTTTTTTTAATATTTACACTACTGTTACAACAAATATGAGTGGTGGCACTAACTTGGCAAGTGGGCCTGGCACACACGCTGGCAGGCAGGCAGGCAGGCAACTGCAATTAGATTACCCTAGCAGACTGATGTTTCACAGTCAAAAAAGTTTTTTTAAAAAATATTTACACTACTGTTACAACAAATATGAGTGGTGGCACTAACTTGGCAAGTGGGCCTGGCACACACGCTGGCAGGCAGGCAACTGCAATTAGATTACACTAGCAGACTGATGTTTAACAGTCAAAAAAGTTTTTTAAAAAAATATTTACACTACTGTTATAACAAATATGATTGGTGGCACTAGTTGGCAAGTGGGCCTGGCACACACGCTGGCAGGCAGGCAACTGCAATTAGATTACACTAGCAGACTGATGTTTCACAGTCAAAAACATTTTTTTTTTTTAAATTTTTACACTACTGTTACAACAAATATGAGTGGTGGCACTAACTTGGAAAGTGGGCCTGGCACACACACTGGCAGGCAGGCAACTGCAATTAGATTACACTAGCAGACTGATGTTTCACAGTCAAAAAATTTTTTAAAAAAAATATTTACACTACTGTTACAACAAATATGAGTGGTGGCACTAACTTGGCAAGTGGGCCTGGCACACACGCTGGCAGGCAGGCAACTGCAATTAGATTACACTAGCAGACTGATGTTTCACAGTCAAAAAAGTTTTTTTTTACCAAATTTACACTACTGTTACAACAAATATGAGTGGTGGCACTAACTTGGAAAGTGGGCCTGGCACACACGCTGGCAGGCAGGCAACTGCAATTAGATTACACTAGCAGACTGATGTTTCACAGTCAAAAAAGTTTTTTTTTTTTAAATATTTACACTACTGTTACAACAAATATGAGTGGTGGCACTAACTTGGCAAGTGGGCCTGGCACACACGCTGGCAGGCAGGCAACTGCAATTAGATTACACTAGCAGACTGATGTTTCACAGTCAAAAAAGTTTTTTTTTTAAATATTTACACTACTGTTACAACAAATATGAGTGGTGGCACTAACTTGGCAAGTGGGCCTGGCACACATGCTGGCAGGCAGGCAACTGCAATTAGATTACACTAGCAGACTGATGTTTCACAGTCAAAAAAGTTTTTTTTTAATATTTACACTACTGTTACAACAAATATGAGTGGTGGCACTAACTTGGCAAGTGGGCCTGGCACACACGCTGGCAGGCAGGCAGGCAACTGCAATTAGATTACACTAGCAGACTGATGTTTCACAGTCAAAAAAGTTTTTTTTAAAAATATTTACACTACTGTTACAACAAATATGAGTGGTGGCACTAACTTGGCAAGTGGGCCTGGCACACACGCTGGCAGGCAGGCAACTGCAATTAGATTACACTAGCAGACTGATGTTTAACAGTCAAAAAAGTTTTTTTAAAAAATATTTACACTACTGTTATAACAAATATGATTGGTGGCACTAGTTGGCAAGTGGGCCTGGCACACACGCTGGCAGGCAGGCAACTGCAATTAGATTACACTAGCAGACTGATGTTTCACAGTCAAAAAAGTTTTTTTTTTTTTTTAAATATTTACACTACTGTTACAACAAATATGAGTGGTGGCACTAACTTGGCAAGTGGGCCTGGCACACACGCTGGCAGGCAGGCCACTGCAATTAGATTACACTAGCAGACTGATGTTCCACAGTCAAAAAAGTTTTTTTTAAATATTTACACTACTGTTACAACAAATATGAGTGGTGGCACTAACTTGGCAAGTGGGCCTGGCACACACGCTGGCAGGCAGGCAACTGCAATTAGATTACATTAGCAGACTGATGTTTCACAGTCAAAAAAGTTTTTTTTTTAAATATTTACACTACTGTTACAACAAATATGAGTGGTGGCACTAACTTGGCAAGTGGGCCTGGCACACATGCTGGCAGGCAGGCAACTGCAATTAGATTACACTAGCAGACTGATGTTTCACAGTCAAAAAAGTTTTTTTTTTAATATTTACACTACTGTTACAACAAATATGAGTGGTGGCACTAACTTGGCAAGTGGGCCTGGCACACACGCTGGCAGGCAGGCAGGCAGGCAACTGCAATTAGATTACACTAGCAGACTGATGTTTCACAGTCAAAAAAGTTTTTTTAAAAAATATTTACATTACTGTTACAACAAATATGAGTGGTGGCACTAACTTGGCAAGTGGGCCTGGCACACACGCTGGCAGGCAGGCAACTGCAATTAGATTACACTAGCAGACTGATGTTTAACAGTCAAAAAAGTTTTTTAAAAAAATATTTACACTACTGTTATAACAAATATGATTGGTGGCACTAGTTGGCAAGTGGGCCTGGCACACACGCTGGCAGGCAGGCAACTGCAATTAGATTACACTAGCAGACTGATGTTTCACAGTCAAAAACATTTTTTTTTTTTTAAATATTTACACTACTGTTACAACAAATATGAGTGGTGGCACTAACTTGGAAAGTGGGCCTGGCACACACACTGGCAGGCAGGCAACTGCAATTAGATTACACTAGCAGACTGATGTTTCACAGTCAAAAAATTTTTTTTAAAAAATATTTACACTACTGTTACAACAAATATGAGTGGTGGCACTAACTTGGCAAGTGGGCCTGGCACACACGCTGGCAGGCAGGCAACTGCAATTAGATTACACTAGCAGACTGATGTTTCACAGTCAAAAAAGTTTTTTTTTACCAAATTTACACTACTGTTACAACAAATATGAGTGGTGGCACTAACTTGGAAAGTGGGTCTGGCACACACACTGGCAGGCAGGCAACTGCAATTAGATTACACTAGCAGACTGATGTTTCACAGTCAAAAAATTTTTTAAAAAAAAAATATTTACACTACTGTTATAACAAATATGATTGGTGGCACTAGTTGGCAAGTGGGCCTGGCACACACGCTCGCAGGCAGGCAACTGCAATTAGATTACACTAGCAGACTGATGTTTCACAGTCAAAAAAGTTTTTTGTTTTTTTTAAATATTTACACTACTGTTACAACAAATATGAGTGGTGGCACTAACTTGGCAAGTGGGCCTGGCACACACGCTGGCAGGCAGGCAACTGCAATTAGATTACACTAGCAGACTGATGTTCCACAGTCAAAAAAGTTTTTTTTAAATATTTACACTACTGTTACAACAAATATGAGTGGTGGCACTAACTTGGCAAGTGGGCCTGGCACACACGCTGGCAGGCAGGCAACTGCAATTAGATTACATTAGCAGACTGATGTTTCACAGTCAAAAAAGTTTTTTTTTTAAATATTTACACTACTGTTACAACAAATATGAGTGGTGGCACTAACTTGGCAAGTGGGCCTGGCACACATGCTGGCAGGCAGGCAACTGCAATTAGATTACACTAGCAGACTGATGTTTCACAGTCAAAAAAGTTTTTTTTAATATTTACACTACTGTTACAACAAATATGAGTGGTGGCACTAACTTGGCAAGTGAGCCTGGCACACACGCTGGCAGGCAGGCAGGCAGGCAGGCAGGCAACTGCAATTAGATTACACTAGCAGACTGATGTTTCACAGTCAAAAAAGTTTTTTTAAAAAATATTTACACTACTGTTACAACAAATATGAGTGGTGGCACTAACTTGGCAAGTGGGCCTGGCACACACGCTGGCAGGCAGGCAACTGCAATTAGATTACACTAGCAGACTGATGTTTAACAGTCAAAAAAGTTTTTTAAAAAAATATTTACACTACTGTTATAACAAATATGATTGGTGGCACTAGTTGGCAAGTGGGCCTGGCACACACGCTGGCAGGCAGGCAACTGCAATTAGATTACACTAGCAGACTGATGTTTCACAGTCAAAAACATTTTTTTTTTTTAAATTTTTACACTACTGTTACAACAAATATGAGTGGTGGCACTAACTTGGAAAGTGGGCCTGGCACACACACTGGCAGGCAGGCAACTGCAATTAGATTACACTAGCAGACTGATGTTTCACAGTCAAAAATTTTTTTTAAAAAAATATTTACACTACTGTTACAACAAATATGAGTGGTGGCACTAACTTGGCAAGTGGGCCTGGCACACACGCTGGCAGGCAGGCAACTGCAATTAGATTACACTAGCAGACTGATGTTTCACAGTCAAAAAAGTTTTTTTTTACCAAATTTACACTACTGTTACAACAAATATGAGTGGTGGCACTAACTTGGAAAGTGGGCCTGGCACACACACTGGCAGGCAGGCAACTGCAATTAGATTACACTAGCAGACTGATGTTTCACAGTCAAAAAAGTTTTTTTTAAAAAATATTTACACTACTGTTACAACAAATATGAGTGGTGGCACTAACTTGGCAAGTGGGCCTGGCACACATGCTGGCAGGCAGGCAGGCAACTGCAATTAGATTACACTAGCAGACTGATGTTTCACAGTCAAAAAAGTTTTTTTTAATATTTACACTACTGTTACAACAAATATGACTGGTGGCACTAACTTGGCAAGTGGGCCTGGCACACACGCTGGCAGGCAGGCAGGCAGGCAGGCAACTGCAATTAGATTACACTAGCAGACTGATGTTTCACAGTCAAAAAAGTTTTTTTTAAAAATATTTACACTACTGTTACAACAAATATGAGTGGTGGCACTAACTTGGCAAGTGGGCCTGGCACACACGCTGGCAGGCAGGCAACTGCAATTAGATTACACTAGCAGACTGATGTTTCACAGTCAAAAAAGTTTTTTAAAAAAATATTTACACTACTGTTATAACAAATATGAGTGGTGGCACTAACTTGGCAAGTGGGCCTGGCACACACACTGGCAGGCAGGCAACTGCAATTAGATTACATTAGCAGACTGATGCTTCACAGTCAAAAAAGTTTTTTTTTTAAATATTTACACTACTGTTACAACAAATATGAGTGGTGGCACTAACTTGGCAAGTGGGCCTGGCACACACGCTGGCAGGCAGGCAACTGCAATTAGATTACACTAGCAGACTGATGTTTCACAGTCAAAAAAGTTTTTTTTTTAATATTTACACTACTGTTACAACAAATATGAGTGGTGGCACTAACTTGGCAAGTGGGCCTGGCACACACGCTGGCAGGCAGGCAACTGCAATTAGATTACACTAGCAGACTGATGTTTAACAGTCAAAAAAGTTTTTTTAAAAAATATTTACACTACTGTTATAACAAATATGATTGGTGGCACTAGTTGGCAAGTGGGCCTGGCACACACGCTGGCAGGCAGGCAACTGCAATTAGATTACACTAGCAGACTGATGTTTCACAGTCAAAAACATTTTTTTTTTTTTAAATATTTACACTACTGTTACAACAAATATGAGTGGTGGCACTAACTTGGAAAGTGGGCCTGGCACACACACTGGCAGGCAGGCAACTGCAATTAGATTACACTAGCAGACTGATGTTTCACAGTCAAAAAATTTTTTTTAAAAAATATTTACACTACTGTTACAACAAATATGAGTGGTGGCACTAACTTGGCAAGTGGGCCTGGCACACACGCTGGCAGGCAGGCAACTGCAATTAGATTACACTAGCAGACTGATGTTTCACAGTCAAAAAAGTTTTTTTTTACCAAGTTTACACTACTGTTACAACAAATATGAGTGGTGGCACTAACTTGGAAAGTGGGCCTGGCACACACACTGGCAGGCAGGCAACTGCAATTAGATTACACTAGCAGACTGATGTTTCACAGTCAAAAAAGATTTTTTTAAAAAATATTTACACTACTGTTACAACAAATATGAGTGGTGGCACTAACTTGGCAAGTGGGCCTGGCACACATGCTGGCAGGCAGGCAGGCAACTGCAATTAGATTACACTAGCAGACTGATGTTTCACAGTCAAAAAAGTTTTTTTTAATATTTACACTACTGTTACAACAAATATGAGTGGTGGCACTAACTTGGCAAGTGGGCCTGGCACACACGCTGGCAGGCAGGCAGGCAGGCAGGCAACTGCAATTAGATTACACTAGCAGACTGATGTTTCACAGTCAAAAAAGTTTTTTTAAAAAATATTTACACTACTGTTACAACAAATATGAGTGGTGGCACTAACTTGGCAAGTGGGCCTGGCACACACGCTGGCAGGCAGGCAACTGCAATTAGATTACACTAGCAGACTGATGTTTCACAGTCAAAAAAGTTTTTTAAAAAAATATTTACACTACTGTTATAACAAATATGAGTGGTGGCACTAACTTGGCAAGTGGGCCTGGCACACACGCTGGCAGGCAGGCAGGCAACTGCAATTAGATTACATTAGCAGACTGATGCTTCACAGTCAAAAAAGTTTTTTTTTTAAATATTTACACTACTGTTATAACAAATATGAGTGGTGGCACTAACTTGGCAAGTGGGCCTGGCACACATGCTGGCAGGCAGGCAACTGCAATTAGATTACACTAGCAGACTGATGTTTCACAGTCAAAAAAGTTTTTTTTAAAAATATTTACACTACTGTTACAACAAATATGAGTGGTGGCACTAACTTGGCAAGTGGGCCTGGCACACACGCTGGCAGGCAGGCAGGCAACTGCAATTAGATTACACTAGCAGACTGATGTTTCACAGTCAAAAAAGTTTTTTTAAAAAATATTTACACTACTGTTACAACAAATATGAGTGGTGGCACTAACTTGGCAAGTGGGCCTGGCACACACGCTGGCAGGCAGGCAACTGCAATTAGATTACACTAGCAGACTGATGTTTAACAGTCAAAAAAGTTTTTTTAAAAAATATTTACACTACTGTTATAACAAATATGATTGGTGGCACTAGTTGGCAAGTGGGCCTGGCACACACGCTGGCAGGCAGGCAGGCAGGCAGGCAACTGCAATTAGATTACACTAGCAGACTGATGTTTCACAGTCAAAAAAGTTTTTTTAAAAAATATTTACACTACTGTTACAACAAATATGAGTGGTGGCACTAACTTGGCAAGTGGGCCTGGCACACACGCTGGCAGGCAGGCAACTGCAATTAGATTACACTAGCAGACTGATGTTTCACAGTCAAAAAAGTTTTTTAAAAAAATATTTACACTACTGTTATAACAAATATGAGTGGTGGCACTAACTTGGCAAGTGGGCCTGGCACACACGCTGGCAGGCAGGCAACTGCAATTAGATTACATTAGCAGACTGATGCTTCACAGTCAAAAAAGTTTTTTTTTTAAATATTTACACTACTGTTACAACAAATATGAGTGGTGGCACTAACTTGGCAAGTGGGCCTGGCACACATGCTGGCAGGCAGGCAACTGCAATTAGATTACACTAGCAGACTGATGTTTCACAGTCAAAAAAGTTTTTTTTTTAATATTTACACTACTGTTACAACAAATATGAGTGGTGGCACTAACTTGGCAAGTGGGCCTGGCACACACGCTGGCAGGCAGGCAGGCAACTGCAATTAGATTACACTAGCAGACTGATGTTTCACAGTCAAAAAAGTTTTTTTAAAAAATATTTACACTACTGTTACAACAAATATGAGTGGTGGCACTAACTTGGCAAGTGGGCCTGGCACACACGCTGGCAGGCAGGCAACTGCAATTAGATTACACTAGCAGACTGATGTTTAACAGTCAAAAAAGTTTTTTTAAAAAATATTTACACTACTGTTATAACAAATATGATTGGTGGCACTAGTTGGCAAGTGGGCCTGGCACACACGCTGGCAGGCAGGCAACTGCAATTAGATTACACTAGCAGACTGATGTTTCACAGTCAAAAACGTTTTTTTTTTTAAAAATATTTACACTACTGTTACAACAAATATGAGTGGTGGCACTAACTTGGAAAGTGGGCCTGGCACACACACTGGCAGGCAGGCAACTGCAATTAGATTACACTAGCAGACTGATGTTTCACAGTCAAAAAAGTTTTTTTTTTTAAATATTTACACTACTGTTACAACAAATATGAGTGGTGGCACTAACTTGGCAAGTGGGCCTGGCACACACGCTGGCAGGCAGGCAACTGCAATTAGATTACACTAGCAGACTGATGTTTCACAGTCAAAATTACACAGGCAAAAAAAAAAAAAAAAAGATGTTCAGATGAGTCCTTTAGGACTGTAGTGGACACTGAATACACTAGCCTAGCTATGAATTTCCCTATAAAATCAGCAGCAGCTACACTATCCCTCCTCTCACTAAGAATGCAGGATCAGAATGAATCTAAAATGGCTGCTGTCCAGGAGCTGGGAGGGTCTGGGAGGGAGTGTCTGCTGCTGAAATGTGTCTGCAGACTGTGAGATACAGGGTCAAAGTTTAGTCAATGATGACAAATATGAGGCGGATCGAACATTGCATATGTTCGCCCGCCGCGGCGAACGCGAACGAGCTATGTTTGCCGGGAACTATTCGCCAGCGAACTATTCGCGACATCACTAGTCCAGGATGAGGACAAAGAATCCAATGATTCTTCATCAACCCAAAATGATGACTGGGGTGAGTTCATAACATGTGTGGTTCTTCAGAGAGATAAACAAGTGCTGTCCATGGTTCATAACCAGAAATTTGCTGTCTCCAGATCTTTGCTTAGTTCATTTTACAATAAAATTAGCTATAGAACTTTTGAAAATGTTACATTGTTTAAATAAAATGATATTGATGGTGCATGAAAGATAATTCTGTAGTGTTGTTTTTAAAAATAGATCTACAATTTCAAGAAATATTATATTTTTTAAAGTCATGTCCTTATTTGAAATTTTGTTTTTCTTTCTTTTTTAGTTCCTGAAGATCAAAACATTTGGATCAATTAAAAAAGAATTATTAAAAGTCCTGATCAAAGCTGAAACGGGACTCATTAATAACTACTCAGTACGTAAAATGCACCTTAAAATAGAAAAATTGTCATTTTAAAAATATGTATTTTACCTTTTAAAAAAAAAAAGAAAAAAAAGAATGTGAATAAAACAATTTATAATTTATATTTTATGGTTATAAATAAAAATATATGATTTAAGTATATTGGTGTTCAAATCATCACTATCTGTGAAGCAATATGAGATAATCATTGTAAAACCAGCAATATCACACCAATGTAAGGCAGGTAGCACAAGTGCCATTTTTGCATATCTATGAGAGTCAAAAGGTCTGCAGGGGGTGTGGAAGGAGATAAAGGTATTATTGTTTAAAAACTATTGGCTAGATTACGAGTTTTGCATTATGGTGAAAAGGCAGCGGTTATGGCTCTTTTTCACTACCGCTGGTATTACGAGTCTTGCAGGTATATCTGTACCGCACACTTTTTTGGCCGTAACGCAACATAACTACCGCACGCTATTTTCAAAAAGTTCTTTTTCAATGGGACTTCCACAGCGCCGATATTACGAGTTTGCCTGTCCGGCCAAAAAGTGAGCGGTACAGCCTATACCGTCAAGATCCGTACTGTAAACTGAGTCAGTAGTTATGGCTTTTATGTTACAGAGCTGTAGCATAAAATTCATAACTAAAGTGCTAAAAAGTACACTAACACCCATAAACTTCCTATTAACCCGTAAACCGAGGCCCTCCCGCATCGCAAACACTAAAATAAAATTATTACCCCTAATCTGCTGGTCTGGACATCGCCGCCACTATAATAAACATATTAACCGATAAATTGCCTCACTCCCGCATCGCACACACTAGTTAAATATTATTAACCCCTAATCTGCTGTCCCTAACATCGCCGCAACCTACATTACTGTTATTAACCCCTAATCTGCTGCCCCCAAAATCGCTGCCACTATACTAAAGTTATTTACCCCTAAACCTAACCCTAAATCTAACCCTAACACCCACTAACTTTAACACAATTTAAATTATTCCAAATTAAAATTACAATTACTACCTAACCAATTCCTATTTAAAACTAAATACTTACCTGTAAAATAAAACCTAAGCTTGCTACAATATAACTAATAATTACATTGTATCTATCTTAGGTTTTATTTTTAATACACAGGTAAGTTTGTATTTATTTTAACTAGGTAGACTAGTTAGTAAATAGTTATTAACTATTTACTAGCTACCTAGTTAAAATAAATACAAATGTACCTGTAAAATAAAACCTAACCTGTCTTACACTAACACCTAACCTAACTAAATTACAAAAAATCAAAACACTAAATTACACAAAATAAAAATAAATGATCAATTATTTAAACTAATTACACCTAATCTAATAGCCCTATCTAAATATAAAAGCCCCCTCCAAAATAAAAAACCCACTAGCCTAAACTAAACTGCCAATAGCCCTTAAAAGGGTCATTTGCGGGGCATAGCCCCAAATAAATCAGCTTTTTTACCTGTAAAAGAAAATACAAACAACCCCCAACAGTAAAACCCACCACCCACACAACCAAACCCCCCAAATAAAATCCTATCTAAAAAACTTAAGCTCCCCATTGCCCTGAAAAGGGCATTTGGATGAGCATTGCTCTTAAAAGGGCATTTAGCTCTTTTTCAGCCCAACCCCTAAACTAAAAATAAAACCCACCTTATAAACCTGTTACGGTTGCCTCCAGGCTGGCTGGAAGTTGGACCGTAGAAAAGGATGCTCCTAGCGCTCACCAAAGAATCATCAGCACCATAGTCAGCAATCCCTGTAGTGATATTAGCTGAAGCTGTCCCCTACAAACATGAGTCAAAGCTTCAAGTTAGAGGGTCAACATAGGTCTGATGTGCTGGAGCACACAGCCTCCTTTCTATTGAGGTTACATGCAAACAGGACACTCTCAGGGGGAGGCATAAAATCCCCCATCACACATTTGATATTAGATAGAGAGACACTCCCTTTGACAGGCCACAACATTTACTTCAGCAGATAACATTACACACAATAAAGCAATGCAGTCCACCTTATCAATACTAGTCTGATTAGACAATGGGAAAGTTGATCACTAAACCTAATTAGAGCTAATCCCAGCAGACTTGTATGTAGAATAGGTTTCTTGAAGCTGAACAAAATTTAACTCTTAATGGCACACAATGAAACTGAACCAAGTGGGAGAAAGCCAGGGACAAGTCATTTCACAGGTCTGGGGACATAGTCTTAAAGGGGGCATTGTTCACCAGAGTCACAATATGTCCCCAGACGTTTCCCAAAGGGCCACACACACCCAACAAAAGTCAATATACTCTCAGGGGCACAATCTTCCAGGGGCCATAGTCATGAGGAAGGAGGCTGGCAAATAGGCTTCTCCAAAATCCAGGGAAGCAGGGCAACCTTCCATTTAAAGGGCCAGTCACAAATAGCAGTTTGTAACATATCTCCCCTTTTGGAGGGAGACTAACAAGGCACCTGACCTTCTGTCGGTCAGTGCCTAAGTTAGTCTCGCAACCCACCCACAAATAAACACTAGCAGCAAAGCAGCCCCCCCACAACAAGTAGCACTGGCCTGTAGGTTCCAGGTTATAGGATGAAAGTGTAGCATCCTCTGCCTTCCTGGCGCAGCTGTGCAAATAGCTGATGGTACTTGGGGGGCAGAAGCCAGCGGCACTCTGCCCTGGTGCCAGCGCTTCTGCTGGGGTGAGGGGTTTGCAGGCCAGTCCTGTAACAAGGGGGTCTGTAGGGCAGAGGCCAGCAGCGCTCTGTTCTGATGCCAGCTCTTCTGCTGGGGGAATTGGGGCATAGTCCTGCCCGGTGGCAAAGGGAACGTGGGGGTCAGTGGGGGTTAACATCTCCACTGTTAACCCTGGGCCCAAGTTAGGAGTTAGCTGGGGAGGGGGAGATTGGCTTACCTCCTCCTCCTGATACTCCGGTGGCCGTTGGGAAGGGAGGTCGATGCTCTCCGCTTCCTGTGGAACATGCTGCGGCTGGGGAGAGAGACCGGTTGTCTCCTCTCCCTGGAAGGCACACTCCGGCTGGGGAGGGAGGTCGATGCTCTCCCCTCCCTGTAGCTGGGTCTGTCGCTGGGGATCTGGGCCACCTGCCCAGCATCCCTGTAGGGCCGGTAGAGAGACTGCGGTCCCATCTCCACCTGCCTGCTGGGGGTCCTCCCAGGACCAGTCTATGAGGCCTGCTGCCTCTGGTATCTCTGGCTGGGGAAGGGGACTGGTTGTCTCTTCCCTCTGCACAGTATACTGCCGCTGGGGAGGGAGGTCGCTGCTCTCCTCTCCCTGTAACTCTGGCTGCCGCTGGGAAGGGAGGTCGTTGCTCTCCGCTCCCTGTGACTCACTTTCTCGCTGGAGACCAGGTGTCCAGACCCTCAAACTCCACAGTTGGCGCTCAAAGGCTCGTGCCGCTTTGTTCTCCGTATCCAATTCCCGGATGATGCGACTGACTACCTCCTGTGCAGGGTCTGGACCATATCGGACTAGCCGCCTCTTTACCTCTGGAACGAAATCCGCGCCCTCATAGCGACGGATCAGGTTGAGGTGCTCTTCACAGGGTTCTGAATAGTGTCTTGTCAGCTCCATGCTGCTGTAGGTAGGGACGCTGCGCAGTGGCTAGCGTTGCCCTCAATAACTCTCCTACGATACCAGTGCTGTTGTGGTGCTGCTCCTTGCGCTAGGACGCCAATCCCACCGCTGCCGCCAAATGTTACGGTTGCCTCCAGGCTGGCTGGAAGTTGGACCGTAGAAAAGGATGCTCCTAGCGCTCACCAAAGAATCATCAGCACCGTAGTCAGCAATCCCTGTAGTGATATTAGCTGAAGCTGTCCCCTACAAACATGAGTCAAAGCTTCAAGTTAGAGGGTCAACATAGGTCTGATGTGCTGGAGCACACAGCCTCCTTTCTATTGAGGTTACATGCAAACAGGACACTCTCAGGGGGAGGCATAAAATCCCCCATCACACATTTGATATTAGATAGAGAGACACTCCCTTTGACAGGCCACAACATTTACTTCAGCAGATAACATTACACACAATAAAGCAATGCAGTCCACCTTATCAATACTAGTCTGATTAGACAATGGGAAAGTTGATCACTAAACCTAATTAGAGCTAATCCCAGCAGACTTGTATGTAGAATAGGTTTCTTGAAGCTGAACAAAATTTAACTCTTAATGGCACACAATGAAACTGAACCAAGTGGGAGAAAGCCAGGGACAAGTCATTTCACAGGTCTGGGGACATAGTCTTAAAGGGGGCATTGTTCACCAGAGTCACAATATGTCCCCAGACGTTTCCCAAAGGGCCACACACACCCAACAAAAGTCAATATACTCTCAGGGGCACAATCTTCCAGGGGCCATAGTCATGAGGAAGGAGGCTGGCAAATAGGCTTCTCCAAAATCCAGGGAAGCAGGGCAACCTTCCATTTAAAGGGCCAGTCACAAATAGCAGTTTGTAACAAAACCCTTAAAAAAACCTAACACTAACCCCGGAAGATCCACTTACAGTTTTTGAAGACCGGACATCCATCCTCAACGAAGCCGGGAGAAGTCTTCATCTAAGCTGTAAGAAGTCCGGAGCGGAGCGGCTTCATCTTCAAGACATCCGGCGCGGAGCATCCTCTTCATACGGTCCCAGCCGTACACTGAGGGTTCCTTTAAATGACGTCATCCAAGATGGCATCCCTTGAATTACGATTGGCTGATAGAATTCTCTGATCCAATCAGAATTAAAGGTGAAAAAATCCTATTGGATGATGCAATCAGCCAATAGGATTGAGCTTGTATTCTATTGGCTGTTCCAATCAGCCAATAGAATACAAGCTCGATCCTACTGGCTGATTGGATCAGCCAATAGGATTGAAGCTCAGTCCTATTGGCTGATTGCATTCTATCAGCCAATCGGAATTCAAGGGACGCCATCTTGGATAACGTAATTTAAAGGAACCTTCAGTGTACGGCTGGGACCGTATGAAGAGAATGCTCCGTGCCGGATGTCTTGAAGATGGAGCCGCTCCTTGTCGGAAGGATGAAGATAGAAGATGCAGTCTGGATGAAGACTTCTGCCCGCCTGGAGGACCACTTCTTTCCGCTTGGATGAAGACATCTCCTGGCATCGTTGAGGACTTCTTGCCGCTTGGATGAAGACTTCTTTGTTGAGGATGGATGTCCGGACTTCAAAAACTTTAAGTGGATCTTCTGGGGTTAGTGTTAGGTTTTTTTAAGGGTTTATTGGGTGGGTTTTATTTTTAGATTAGGGTTTGGGCTGAAAAAGAGCTAAATGCCCTTTTAAGGGCAATGCTCATCCAAATGCCTTTTTCAGGGCAATGGGGAGCTTAGGTTTTTTAGATAGGATTTTATTTGGGGGGTTTGTTTGTGTGGGTGGTGGGTTTTACTGTTGGGGGGTTGTTTGTATTTTTTTTTACAGGTAAAAGAGCTGATTTCTTTGGGGCAATGCCCCGCAAATGGCCCTTTTAAGGGCTATTGGCAGTTTAGTTTAGGCTAGTGTTTATTTTTTATTTTTGGGGGAGCTTTTTTATTTTGATAGGGCTATTAGATTAGGTGTAATTAGTTTAAATATTTGATCATTTCTTTTTTATTTTGTGTAATTTAGTGTTTGTTTGTTTTTGTAATTTAGTTAATTGTATTTAATTAATGTAATTGATTTAATTGTAGTGTAAGGTTAGGTGTTAGTGTAAAACAGGTTAGGTTTTATTTTACAGGTAAATTTGTATTTATTTTAACTAGGTAGCTAGTAAATAGTTTATAACTATTTACTAACTAGTCTACCTAGTTAAAATAAATACAAACTTGCCTGTGAAATAAGCAATGTCGGGGACGGCAGATTAGGGGTTAATAAGTATAATGTAGGTGTCGGCGATGTCGGGGGTGGCAGATTAGGAGTGTTTAGACTCAGGGTTTATGTTAGGGTGTTAGGTGTAAACATACAGTAAGTTTTCTTTCCCCATAGGAATCAATAGGGCTGCGTTACGGAGCTTTACGCTCCTTTATTGCAGGTGTTAGGCTTTTTTTTAGCCAGCTCTCCCCATTGATGTCTATGGGGAAATCGTGCACGAGCATGTAAAACCAGCTCAAAGCAGCACTGGTATTTGAGTGCGGTATGGAGCTCAATTTTGCTCAACACTCCAATATTGCCTGCTAATGCCGTTTTTTTGCAAACCTGTAATAGCAGCACTATAGGGAGGTGAGCGGTGGAAATAACTTGCAAGTTAGCACCGAGCCATTCATAACGCAAAACTCGTAATCTAGCCGATTATTTTTATTTTTATTATTGTAGCTTTGTTAAAAGAATAAAAAAAAGGAATTACGCAGGAATAAAAAAATTATACATTAATCGTTAAATTTTAGTTATTAGTTTCTTTATTTACAATTGAATGTAATATAGGTTTATTTAAATATTGTTTTACACGGCCAAGGGTAGTTTAAACAATTGGATTTTAATAAAATAAAAAAAATTAGAATAGGAATAAAAATTCCTAGGAGTATTTATAATGATAAATAAGACGCATTTGAAATAATAATGGTGAGATTTATCATTAACCCACCACATCCCGACCTTGAAAATTGGCGTTAAAATACTACTGGTTTTATGATAAATATTGGCGCACATGTGCGCCTCTCCAAAGGCAAGCTGCGGAGAACTGATAGGAGAACTGAAAGTCATCTTTCAAAAAATAATGATAAATAGAGCCCAAAGTGGTTGAGCTGTCTTAAGTTGATGACGGCACGAAAACCTCCTGTTCTCTTTTTGACAAGGAAGAGATTCCTGAGGAAACCCTATTCTAAGTCTGAAACCCTCTTGATGGTGCCTTTGAGATTGAGGGACTGAAGTACCTCTGAATGGATAAGGCCAGAGGCAATGTTTGAGAGATTCAAATGTTTCGGAGGGGGTATCTGAAAAGGAGGACAGATAAAGTCGAGTTTGAAACCCTGAACAGTCTGAGCAGTCCATGGATCTTGAGAGATCGAGTCCCACGCATGAGAAAAAGAGAGAGAGTCTGCCTGCAAAGGGAAGGGGGGAAGAAAAAGGGGATAAAATTAAAATACTTACTTTGGGAGGCATATGGTCCTGCTGGCAGAGCGGCTCTTGGAGGGGCAGGCCTGGGCCTGACTAATCGAGCTCGAGGAGGGAAGAGGGCTCATGGAGGATAAGCGGGGTGCTGCTGGAAGGCGACTGCATGACACTGCTGATCCATAAATTATTGACGGCAGACGACCCCTGAATCTGCTGGCCCGACCAAAAATCAGATTAGAGGGATTGAAAACTCTCCTAAGGGAGGCCTGATTCTTATCAGTGGAGGTAATGTCTTATAATTTGTAAGAAGGGTTCTCCAAAAAGTAGGCCCTTGGCAGCCGAACCCACTTCTTCAATAGCAAGAACAGCTAGTCTGGGATTGATACATAAAATGGCAGATATTTTGTGCTCACTAGAGAGGGCCACATTGGCGTTACCTAGAAAGCAGAAGACCCGAAATGCCCATTCACGAATAGAGAAAGGGTCCAAAGAAGAGCCGGATAAAAGGGAGGATCTAGGCCAATGGACCCGAGATATCAAGAAGCTTGTCTTAAACCCTCCTAAGAGACTTACCCATGCCCTTCCTAGGATCCTCTCTCTTCTGGTGAGAAATGTGGCCAGTTTGGCGTCAAACACAGGAGTTACAGATTCCTGACCAGGAATGGAAGGTTTGCGACACTACGCTCAGAGTTTATTGCGATCGTCATGATCAATGGGTTTGCAGAGGGATCTTTGGAGAAAACAAGATAGGTGTGGAGCTAAGGACCCATTCGGAAGACCTGTGATGTTTAATATGTCTGGGACTAAAAATAGGGTTCCCAGCAGGGTCCACCAACTCGTCCTCATGCTGAAAAAGGAATGACTGCAAGCCAGAAGCTTTGGTTTGGGGAACAGAGGGGCCAAGTTCTTGGTCTGATCGGTCATCTGCTTCCCAACCCAAGTCCATATAAGAATCCAGATAGTAGTCATCAAAATAAAAATTTTCAGGGTCCGAGCTCTGAAGCCACACTTGCACACCCTGGGGGGAGGGTTCTTATACACCGTCTAACATCCGGGAGGAGATTCTGAGACCCCTATGTTAAAAGTCCGGGGGAGAGGCTTAAGACTTATAGACCATAAGTTTTGCCTTCATAGGGGGCTGGGTGGGATTGGGCCTTTCAATGGCGTTTTTGGGAAAAATGGGGCTCAGAATCTGAGGAAGAGTATTCAGATATATGAGAAACACGGCGAGACTGAATGGGCTCTACAACTGCCTCAGGAGAGGTGGAGGATTGATTCTGTTTGAGCGTCTAGGCTATGGCGGAATTAATGTATGCAAAAATATCATCCTTAGATTGGGAATTGGACGGGGAAGGGTCTGTATATTATTATAAACTCTGCCGTTTCTGCCAATTTGTTTTAAACACTTAATAGTCTGTAAGAGAAATAAAATAAAAATAAAATGAAATTAAAATTTATTACAATAAGGAAAAAGTAAAATAAAATTAAAACATTCAAAATTGACAATAATCTGGAAGATTAATTTCAAGAAAGAAGCTACAAAAATATGCAAACGTTAAATAATGTTGAAAATAAAGGGGCCTATTACACTGAGCATAAATATAAAAAAAAGGGAATAAAAGAAAAAATAAGGCCTGACTACTGGCCACACACAATCCAGACAAGAGATCCACACTAAGCACTATCAAGGCCCGGATACTGGCCACACACAATCCAGACAAGAGATCCACACTCAGCACTATCAAGGCCTGGATACTGGCCACACAATCCAGACAAGAGATCCACATCCAGCACTATCAAGGCCTAGATACTGGCCACACACAATCCAGACAAGAGATCCACACTCAGCACTATCAAGGCCTGGATACTGGCCACACAATCCAGACAAGAGATCCACACTCAGCACTATCAAGGCCTGGATACTGGCCACACACAATCCAGACAAGAGATTCACACTCAGCACTATCAAGGCCTGAATATTGGCCACACACAATCCAGTCAAGAGATCCACATCCAGCACTATCAAGGCCTAGATACTGGCCACACACAATCCAGACAAGAGATCCACACTCAGCACTATCAAGGACTGGATAATGGCCACACACAATCCAGACAAGAGATCCACACTCAGCACTATCAAGGTCTGGATACTGGCCACACACAATCCAGACAAGAGATCCACACTTAGCACTATCAAGGCCTGGATACTGGCCTCACACAATCTAGACAAGAGATCCACACTCAGCACTATCAAGGCCTGGATACTGGCCACACACAATCCAGACAAGAGATCCACACTCAGCACTATCAAGACCTGGATACTGGCCACACACAATCCAGACAAGAGATCCACACTCAGCACTATCAAGGACTGGATACTGGCCACACACAATCCAGACAAGAGATTCACACTCAGCACTATCAAGGCCTGAATATTGGCCACACACAATCCAGACAAGAGATCCACATCCAGCACTATCAATGCCTAGATACTGGTCACACACAATCCAGACAAGAGATCCACACTTAGCACTATCAAGGCCCGGATACTGACCACACACAATCCAGTCAAGAGATCCACACTCAGCACTATCAAGGTCTGGATACTGGCCACACAAAAGTCCAACAGAAGGATGATTACTAAGATATATATATATATATATATATATATATATATATATATATATATATATATATATATATATACACACATATACTCTAGCAATAAGCATAAAGAAGAAAAAGTACAATATATTTTTATTGAGGTTATAAAACATATAAACAAGAGCAAGGTTACAATGTAATTATGGACATAAGCATATGTCTACACATTTACAGGACTGTCAGTAAAGTCCATCATATATACAAAACAATTAACATATAGAACAGTATTCAACCTTACACCTCCAGTAACTTATGGCATAAAGATGAACGTAATATTTTTAGGCATAAGTACAACTAGTTAAAAATAATTAACCTATATGAACAATGACAAACCTCTTTTATATTTATGGCGGACTATTTCACAGTTTAATAAGTGGTCACTCTTGGACCAGAAATAATAAAAAATACAAGAGCTTGGGAATAGTATTATCAAGATCAATGGAGTAGGGGATATAAGTATGTAAAGAAGCACGTTATAGCACTATTTTTGTGGCTTCATGTGACTTAAAAGTGAACACTGAGTCAAGTGATAGGTATCTTAAGAATTGTTCCGGCAGTGTCACATAGTAGAATGAAAGTGCAGCTTATGCCAGAACTAAGTAGCAAGATCTGTAATATATGGGGATTTTAAAGGAATGAATTAAAGCCTATAATCCAACTACATAATGTATATGAAATAGGGTATTCGTCAGGTTTACTACTATCGATATCCACCATAAACTAACTGGTCACATAAGAAAACAAAAAGAAAAAGAGAAATCTATTTGGATGCTCCAAAAATAGAATGTATATAATAGTTAGGGGATATGGGCTATATTTTCCCATGCTTAACAAGTAAAATATGGGGGGGGGGGGGTGCGGAGCTTGCAATAAAAACAAAGGATGATAAATACTCAACAATATGAAAATTAAGAAGTATAGCAACTAAGGGACATCAGGTTGGTAATATAACACTCATTGATACCTTATTGAACTCAGCACTATCAAGGCCTGGATACTGGCCACACACAATCCAGACAAGAGATCCACACTCAGCACTATCAAGGCCTAGATACTGGCCACACACAATCCAGTCAAGAGATCCACATTCATTACTATCAAGGCCTAGATACTGGCCACACACAATCTAGACAAGAGATCCACACTCAGCACTATCAAGGCCTGGATACTGGCCACACACAATCCAGACAAGAGATCCACACTCAGCACTATCAAGGCTTGGATACTGGTCACACACAATCCAGACAAGAGATTCACACTCAGCACTATCAAGGCCTGAATATTGGCAACACACAATCTAGACAAGAGATCCACACTCAGCACTATCAAGGCCTGGATACTGGCCACACACAATCAAACAAGAGATCCACACTCAGCACTATCAAGGCCTGGATACTGGCCACACACAATCCAGACAAGAGATCCACACTCAGCACTATCAAGGACTGGATAATGGCCACACACAATCCAGACAAGAGATCCACACTCAGCACTATCAAGGTCTGGATACTGGCCACACACTCCAGACAAGAGATCTACACTTAGCACTATCAAGGCCTGGAAACTGGCCACACACAATCTAGACAAGAGATCCACACACAGCACTATCAAGGCCTGGATACTGGCCACACACAATCTAGACAAGAGATCCACACTTAGCACTATCAAGGCCTGGATACTGGCCACACACAATCCAGACAAGAGATCCACACTCAGCACTATCAAGGCCTGGATACTGGCCACACACAATCCAGACAAGAGATCCACACTCAGCACTATCAAGGACTGGATACTGGCCACACACAATCCAGACAAGAGATTCACACTCAGCACTATCAAGGCCTGAATATTGGCCACACACAATCCAGTCAAGAGATCCACATCCAGCACTATCAAGGCCTAGATACTGGTCACACACAATCCAGACAAGAGATCCACACTCAGCACTATCAAGGCCCGGATACTGACCACACACAATCCAGTCAAGAGATCCACACTCAGCACTATCAAGGTCTGGATACTGGCCACACAAAATCCAGACTTAAAAGTCCAACAGAAGGATGATTACTAAGATATATATATATATATATATATATATATATATATATATATATATATATATATATATATATATATGTTTGGAAAAAAGGAGGGGCACCTGTGCTAAAAACTCTGACACGTTCTGTTAGTTATGGCTACCCTGTTTGGGAATAAAAAACATTTTTTCATTTACTGTATTTGAGTTTTAGGAAAATTGTTTGGTTAATATCTTAAATACAGTAAATGAAAAAATGTTTTTTATTCCCAAACAGGGTCAAACAAACACCACGTCTTATTTGTACACCTCAGCCAGAAAAAAGATCTAATTAATATCTAGGACTTGTATATATTATTTTTTAAACAATAATCTTACACGCTTTATTAGCAACACTAAGCACTATTGAACATGAGAGACACTAGGACCTGACAGACATTGACGAAAAATTCCCATAGTCTAACAAGCAGGTAACCGTGACAACCGATACACAGACACGCATGACGTCATTTCAAACAAGCCGTAATTGGACAACAAAGGGAAAAATACGCCCACCTCAGACCTTTAAAACTTTACGATGCCGACTCCTGTCCATTCCACTTTTACCCTCTGATGAAGAAGTGACTGATCACTTTGAAACGCGTAAGGACCGATTAAAGGTGGGCGGACATTCCTTTGCTCAATTGCGGCATGGCATCGCAGTACAACTAAAGGGTAACCAAACTTACAGCCAACATACCCTTGTTACACCCTTGTTATTTTATATGCCTCTGTGAGCATATCCCGCTGTGTACAACACACTATACTGGCGGGTATCGCACACGCACCATTTGAATTCTCAAACTGACAACACAGGTGCTTTATCTTGATTGTAGCAAATACATTTGTTTTATTGACCTCCAAGTGCAGCTAGCAGGTTGAACTTTGTTAAAGAACCATATACCGCATTTGGCAATCAGCGCTGCAGCAACCAGAGAACTGATCAGGATAACAAATAATCTATTCAATGCTTATAACTTACCTCATACCTTGATTGAGGGCAATTGATGTAAGCACATTTACTTAGTTAAAATAAAAAGAGCTTTTTTATAAAAAACATTATTACGCTATGTTCTTGTTTTCTTTTCTCTTTCTATCCTAACCGGTGTGAACACCTGAGACAATCAAGATTCTCATCACCAAGAGGAAAAAGAGAGTCCAAGATTTTCTATTGCCTTTCAACAAACGACATTGGGCACATACAACCCACTCAAGAGAGTCCAGGATTTCCATTCACAGCAACATACCTCTGCCAAGGAGTCCCCTGGAAACAAAGATCTTAAGGGTTCTATTGAAATAAAGATTTCTCCAGCAAAGAACAAAGTAAATCGACCTGACAAGAGCCAAAGAAACATCTTTAATCCAAACAAGTCTACAACTTACCTCATAAGATTGAGGTCACCTCTGGTAAGCACAAATTCACTTACCCTAGACAAAAAAGTGTCGAATGGTCCAAAGTTTAAGACTGAACTTTTGAATATAATAACATTCTATGGACATTATTTCTATGCCCTCTCCCTGCTTTTCATTACTAAAAAAATCATTGTTTAGAAAGTAACACACCGACTTTTTTAATAGTCATTATCTATTCTTGTGTCAAGCTGTGCGCCCACTTGATTTCCTCTTGCCATACTACATATATATATATATATATATATATATATATATATATATATATATATATATATATACACACACACATATATACTCTAGCAATAAGCATAAAGAAGAAAAAGTGCAATATATTTTTATTGAGGTTATAAAACATATAAACAAGAGCAAGGTTACAATGTAATTATGGACATAAGCATATGTCTACACATTTACAGGACTGTCAGTAAAGTCCATCATATATACAAAACAATTAACATATAGAACAGTATTCAACCTTACACCTCCAGTAACTTATGGCATAAAGATGAACGTAATATTTTTAGGCATAAGTACAACTAGTTAAAAATAATTAACCTATATGAACAATGACGAACCTCTTTTATATTTATGGCGGACTATTTCACAGTTTAATAAGTGGTCACTCTTGGACCAGAAATAATAAAAAATACAAGAGCTTGGGAATAGTATTATCAAGATCAATGGAGTAGGGGATATAAGTATGTAAAGAAGCACGTTATAGCACTATTTTTGTGGCTTCATGTGACTTAAAAGTGAACACTGAGTCAAGTGATAGGTATCTTAAGAATTGTTCCGGCAGTGTCACATAGTGAAATGAAAGTGCAGCTTATGCCAGAACTAAGTAGCAAGATCTGTAATATATGGGGATTTTAAAGGAATGAATTAAAGCCTATAATCCAACTACATAATGTATATGAAATAGGGTATTCGTCAGCTTTACTACTATAGATATCCACCATAAACTAACTGGTCACATACGAAAACAAAAAGAAAAAGAGAAATCTATTTGGATGCTCCAAAAATAGAATGTATATAATAGTTAGGGGATATGGGCTATATTTTCCCATGCTTAACAAGTAAAATATGGGGGGGGGGGGCGGAGCTTGCAATAAAAACAAAGGATGATAAATACTCAAAAATATGAAAATTAAGAAGTATAGCAACTAAGGGGCATCAGGTTGGTAATATAACACTCATTGATACCTTATTGAACTCAGTGTCAATATGCAATATGGCAGGTGTAAATGAGAGCCTACATTAGCTGAAAGCTATCCAGTTGACATAGTCATCTTAGGGAATTGCCTATATAGTAATATAGTATAATGAAATTTAAATTGTCTCAGAGCTAAACTGTAGTCTTGACAATAGTACTTATTATCTACAATCTTGTATAATTTATGTAGCTACACCTTAACACTCAGGTACGGGCCCTATACCTAAGCAGCAGGTAAGACAGATATATTGGTAGATAAGTATTTACTTGTGGTAATCTACTCTTGGTCTATAAACTTAATCTATGGTAAGCCTGTTCTAGTTAAAGGTCATCCTTAGCTGCAATTAATCTTTTGAGATTTGAGAACTAATAGGTCTGAATATATAGGCTCTTGATGTAATGCTCGTGGGATACTCCACTATCAGACCAAACTCAGCCAGTAGTCTTCTTATCCCGGCGTCGAGCTGGAATGATAGGGAATATCCCAGAGCAGAGAAAGTTTGTAAGATGAGGTAAGCTGCACTCACCACTGGCAAGATGGTCTTTGGCGGGTACAAGCAGGGAATCAGAGAAAGGTAGGCAGGCAGGGTTTGGCAAAGGTAAAGCAGTCCAAAGGTAAACCACTAGAATGGTCAGCCAGGCAGGGTTTGCTAATGGTAAAGCAGTCCAAGGGTAAACCACTAGAATGGTCAGGCATTCAGGGTTTGGCAATGGTAAAGCAGTTCAAGGGTAAACCAATAGAATGATCAGGCAGACAGGGTTTGGCAACAGAGAGGCAATCCAGGACAATAGGGGTTAAACAAGCAGAGAGGTTAGACAGGCAGAGTTCAGCAGCGGTATATCAATCCAGCAATTTAGGGGTTAACAGGCAGAGTAGTGAGACAAGCAGAGTTCAGCAGTGGTATATCAATCCAGCAATTTAGGCGTTAACAAGCAGAGCAGTCAGAGAAGCAGAGTTCAGCAGCGGTATATCAATCCAGCAATTTAAGGGTTAACAGGCAGAGTAGTTAGGCAAGCAGAGTTCAGCAACAATAAGGCAATCAGAGTACAGGAGCACACAAAGTACCACCTATACTTGGGCAGTGATAGATCGTTTTGAAAAGACTTAAATAGGCGCAGAATTTGCGCAACAGGCATCAGGAATGGCATCAGAGAGAGAGGAGCGTGCGTCGATGACATCAGCGCTGCACGCATCCGGACCCAACACAGCCCCTGGCAACGAGCAGGGAAGAAGACGCCGCACCCCTAGCAACGGCTTGACACTTAATTTTAGGGAAGCTTGTGCCACTATTCAGTGGTAGTGGTTGAGCTCATAAAGCTCTAAGCTTCCTTTCTTCAGTCTGCATAAAACAGAGTTCACCCCTACTTAAGGAGCCTAATATTTAATGAAGCTAGCGAAAATGTTCACCTTATCCTCAATTAGTGTTCCACATAGCGTCGTTCATATATGACTGAGTAAATGTACTGTGTTAACAAGAGAACATAATAAGAAGGAGAAGAGCAAAACTAATATAGCCCCACTTGAGTTTGGTCTCAGACAGATGAAGCTTGTGGAGTAAATCGTTATCTCCATCTATTAGTTGAAGTTTCTTGGTCTTATACTTTAATATTTTTAAGTTCAGGGGATATGCTTATTGGGTGTATAACAAGAGACTGGCTCTATACACATAAACACGGTAAGCGTCACGATTAACAACATTTAACTTTTGAAACTAATACATTTATATGACTATGCACTAACTAATCACTTGAATTGGAGAATCTTATACAATCACATCTGCATATTCATTTGGAACACTTATATCAGCTGATGCTGTAAAGCTTATAGAAGGAAAATAGCCAGTGTAAGATCACTAAACATTAAACAATCTTCACACAAGCGTTCTTAAACTGTAAGTAATATAAAGCTGGACTGTAGAACCTGCATAAATTTGTATGATTAGTATATAGATTGAACTGTAAATAGGGAATTATCTGGTAGGTCTAGCCATGATATATACATATGGAGGCGGAGCATATAAGCATATACTAAGCTTAAATCTCAGGTTTATGACCGTCATAGAATCCCATACATTTATTAATATACTAACTCCAATGCCAATTTTCATTTGGGGCATTACAGTAAGTATAGGATCAGTAATCTTGGTGGGTATAGTCCTGAGATGCAGGGCTTGTATGTCATGGTAATCTCCAGTAGGTCTTCCATTTAGAGCCTTGACTGGTGGAGCGGGGATCAGATTAAAGAACCTCTCTATCTATGCTCTCAGCACTTGAGCAAAAGCAGGGTGGACTCCAAGGGGCAATACCAGCATATATGTGCAAAAGCCTGTATTCACGCCGCGACCATCTAGTAGATGCCTCTCCAACGCTGACTGCAACAGGTCAAGAATGGCCGTTGTCTCTGTAGGGTTACTCCATATAGCGTGCTCGCTTGGTTCTAGTGATTGAATAATCTGGTAATCCTCCATGTTGGGAGAAAGGCCAATCTCCTGTTTAGATGCAGCGCCCGATTGCTCAGGGGTGATCAAAATATCATACTGAGCATCATCAGCAGTATATTCCCTCTCTACCACATTCATTCCGACAATTATGGATTGTTTTCCACTAGAGGCTAGATGGGAGTCAGTCAGGGGCTGGAATGTAGCGTTCACAGTGTTTTTCAAATTAACAACGAAGGCCTTCAGCACATTAAACATGCTTTCCTCCATTACAATCACCGTTGTCAAGGCTTCCATGGCGATATGTTCACAATATGGTATTAACTATCTGTCCAGTGTTATGCCACAGTTCTAGCTTTTGTCACACCGTTGCTTAGTATTTTTACTTTTTGTGTTGTACATTAGGCGGTTATGAAGGCAGGATTGCGTATATGCATTAGCTACTATTAACGCTGTGTTCTGGTGCCTGCCCTTAGGTATCAATATCTGTATTCAGCATGAGTTCTGTGTTGGTGCTTAGAGGAGTCTTTTATGTTGATTAATTTGTGCCCCTCTCATACCTTCATATCAGGTTCGAAATCCGTAACGGTATTGTAGCTACCGTCCGGATCTATCAGCTCCACGCTGTCAGCCAAGATGGCGCTGCCTCATGTTTCAGCCGGAACTTTCATTTTCCAGTTTGTCTTATTTTCCGCCTTTAGCTTCTTGTTTTCGCTGTTTGAGGCTTCCCTGATGATCGGATTGCCTTCTGTATCAGGCGGAGATAGTTTCTGGCTGTTTATATCAGGGTTTTTGTCCCTTTGTTATACTTTTTGTTTACTGCATGGAGCGGTTTAGCTATGCATCCATCGCCGTCTCCAGTCAGGCTCCGCCCCCTAAGAAAAAGTACATTTATTAAGCAAAAAGTATGGAGAAAAATGTTAAATGACCTGCTGTCTAGAAGCAGAAAAGAGAAAGTGCCCATATTGTGCATTACAGTTTATTTGGCTGCTGTGTGCTCAGTCCTGTTACTATGTTATTTATTTATTTTCTGTTCAGTTTTTTTCTTTGCTGCTGTTTGGAATCACTAAAGATTTGATGCAAAATATGAAGCCTCCTGTCTTGCTGTAAAATCCCTAGATCTTAGGGGATATAAGCTAGAAGAGTTGGAAAAATGTAGACTATAAGTGCAAGCTTATAAATTTAATACTCAATAAATTCCCATATACAAAAAAAAAAATACCTCATTTAAAGATTCTGTAGTTTTTACCACAGAATATACCAAACAATTTAACGATATTAGAAAACATCTAAAAGAAACATTTAAATCTGTTGGAGGGCAATGAGATTTTACAACCATTAATCAAACACTGTAAATTTGTCCTTAAAAACCCCCATAAACATTGTCTCAAGCAAAATCACCTAGTTTAGTGAAGAGGCATAATGAGGAGATACAGAAAAACAAAATTTATGCTTACCCGACAAATTTCTTTCTTTCCGGGCATGGAGAGTCCACAAAACATTCTAATTACTAGTGGGATATTCACTCCTGGCCAGCAGGAGGAGACAAAGAGCACCCCAGCAGAGCTGTTAAGTATCACTTCCCTTACCCATAACCCCCAGTCATTTGGCTGAAGGGAAATGGAAAGTGAATATAACACAAGGGTATAGAGGTGCCTGAGGACTAGAAAAAAAAACTTCCGTCTTAATTTGAATAAGGGTGGGTCGTGGACTCTCCATGCCCGGAAAGAAATACATTTACCAGGTAAGCATAAACTTTGTTTTCTTTCCTATGGCATGGAGAGTCCATAAAACATTCTAATTACTAGTGGGATCCAGCACCACCGCTTGAAGAACCTTTCTCCCAAAAGAAGCCTCAGCTGAGGCAAAAGTATCAAATTTGAAGAATCTGGAAAAAGTATGAATAGAGGACCAAGTGGCCGCCTTAAAGATTTGCTCCACGGAAGCTTCATTTTTAAAAGCCCATGAAGATGAAAGAGCTCTAGTGGAATGAGCTGTAATTCTCTCAGGAGGCTGCTGTCCAACTGTCTCATAAGCTAAACGGATAACACTTCTCAACCAGAGAGAAAGAGTGGTAGAAGTGGCCTTCTGACCCCTACGCTTACCAGAGAAAACAATAAACAGGGCAGAAGTCTGCCGAAAATCTTAAGTTGCTTGAAGGTAAAATTTAAGAGCACGCACAACATCCAAGTTATGCAAAAGATTTTCCTTCTGGGAAGAAGGGTTAGGACAAAAAGAAGGAACAACAATTTCCTGATAAATATTGCGATCCGACACTACCTTAGGCAGAAACCCCAGCTTAGTACGAAGGACCGCCTTATCAGCATGAAAACGGCTTGATGATCTCTTGACCTTGAACTGTACTTTGGAAGCTTGGCGTTTTGACGAGATGCCATCAGATCCAACTCTGGAACCCTCCACCTGAGAGTTATCATTGTAAAAACCTCTGGGTGGAGAGCCCACTCTCCGGGATGTAAAGTCTGCCTGCTTAGAAAATCCGCCTCCCAGTTGTCCACCCCTGCTATGTGGATGGCAGAGAGATGGCAATCGTGAGACTCCACCCACTGGAGAATGAGAGACAACTCCTTCATTGCCCAGGAGGAACCCTGAGTCTCTAAAAAGCAACAACTGCACCCCAGCCTAACAGGCTGGCGTCCGTGGTCACAATCACCCAGGAAGGCCTCAGGAAGAATGTGCCCAGAGACCGATGGTCCTGTGAAACCCACCATGAGAGTGAAACTCTTGTTGGGGAATCCAAATTGATCTTCTGCGAGAGATCTGAGTGGTCCCCGTTCCATTGACTGAGCATGCATAGCAGCAGAGGTCTGAGATGAAACTGAGCAAAAGTAATGATGTCCATGGAGGCAACCATCAGTCCAATCACCTCCATGCATTGAGCCACAGATGGACGAATAGCAGACTGGAGAGACAGGCAAGAAACATAAAGCTTGGATTTTCTGGCGTCCGTTAGAAAAATCTTTATGGACAGGGAATCTATGATTGTTCCCAAGAAACAAACCCTTGTATCTGGAACAAGGGAACTCTTTCCCAGATTAACTTTCTACCCATGGGAACATAGAATAGACAACAACATCTCAGTATGAGATCTTGCTAGATGAAAAGATGGCGCTTGAACTAGAATGTTGTTTAGATAAGGCGCCACAGCAATACCCTGGGACCTCACCACTGCCAGAAGAGTCTCCAGAACCTTTGTAAAATTTCTGGGAGCTGTAGCAAGGCCAAAAGAAAGGGCAAAAAACTGGAATGTTTGTCCAGGAAGGCAAAACTTAGATACTGATAATGATCCCTGTGAATACGGACATGAAGATACGTGTCCTTCAGATCTATGGTCGGTATGAACTGACCCTTTTGGACAAAAGGAAGAATAGAATGGATGGTCTCCATCTTGAAGGATGGAACCCTGAGGAATTGATCGAGACACTTTAAGTCCAGAATGGGATGAAAAGTGCCCTTCTTCTTGGGAACTACAAATAGATTTTAATAGAATCCTAGACCCTGTTCCTCTAGAGGAACAGGAACAATCACTCCCAGGGATGACAGGTTCTTTATGCAGTTTAAGAAGGCCTCTCTTTTTATCTGATTTGCAGATAAACTTGACAGGTGGAACCTGCCCCTGGGAGGACAAGATTTGAATCCTTTTCTGTAACCATGGGATACTATATCTATGGCCCCAGGTTCTGTAACATCGCGTATCCAAACCTGCTGAAAAAAAAAGCCTGCCCCCCACTTGATCCACTACAGGATCGGGGGCGGCCCCTTCATGTTGATTTAGAATCAACAGAAGGCTTCTTAGCTTGCTTGCCCCTATTCCAAGGCTGACTGGACCTCCAAAAAGACATGGATTGATCTGACTTGGAAGAGGAAGACTTCTGTCCCTTAAAGTTACGAAAGGAACAAAAAATAGAATTCTGGCGACCCTTAGGTCTATTCTTTTTATCCTGAGGTAAGAAATAACTCTTTCCACTTGTAATGTCAGAAATAATTTCTGCCAGACCTGGTCCAAACAAGATTTTACCCTTATAAGGCAGAGATAAAAGCTTGGACTTGGATGTAACATCTGCAGATCAAGATTTTAATCGGAGAGCTCTGTGATCTAAAACAGTAAAACCAGAAATCTTAGCACCCAACCTAAGAACTTGCATGTTGGCATCACAAATAAAGGTATTGGCAAGCTTGAGAGCCTTGATCCTGTCTTGGATCTCCTCTATAGTAGTCTCTTCTATGATAAGATTAGATAAATCATTGCACCAATAAGATGCTGCCCCTGCAACTGTAGCAATGCTAGCAACAGGTTGCCACTGTAATCCCTGATGAATGTACATCTTCTTCAAAAAAGCCTCAAGCGTCTTATCCATGGGATCCTTGAAAGAACAACTATCTTCAATAGGAATAGTAGTTCTCTTAGCCAGAGTAGAGATAGCTCCCTCTACCTTGGGCACCGTGCACCACGAGTCATGAACAGGAAACATCTTTGTAAAAACAGGGGATGGGGAAAAGGGAATCCCTGGTTTATCCCATTCCTGAGTTATAGTATCTGCCCTATGGTCTGGAAATGGAAATACTTCCACAGATGAGGGTACATCATATACCCTATTAAGCTTACTAGACCTCTTTGGATTCTCTGAAACAGATATTGGGGCCTAGTTATCAAGCCGTCAACCTCAAATACGCTGCGTATTCCGCAGCGTATTTGTGGCGAGGCTGATTCGCCTTAGTTATCAAAGGCTCGAGACCGGCAAAAGTAGAATTTTGTGACGTAAACTTCGATCCGCCGGACTCAGTCCGACACAGATCGATTCTTACGTCACTCCAGATGTTCCGCACACAAGTGCGGCACAATCTCACTACTTTTGCTAGTTATCAAAAAACTAGCAGGTACGCTCGGCACTTTTACGGCCCAGCGTACCTGGTTTTCAAAGCGCCAGCCTGGAGGCGGCGGATCCCATAGGAATCAATGGGAGTCTGACCATAGCGAAAGTACAAGTTCGCTGCTGCCAGACATCCCATTCATTCCTATGGGAGCTGTCTACACCTAACACCCTAACATGTACCCCGAGTCTAAACACCGCTAATCTGACCCCCCCTACACCGCCGCAACTACATAAAGTTATTACCCCCTAAACCGCCGCTCCCGGAGCCCACCGCAACTATAATAAATGTATTAACCCCTAAACCGCCGCTCCCTGAACCCGCCGCAACCTATATTAAATGTATTAACCCCTATCCTGCCCCCCTACACCGTCGCCACCTATAATAAATTTATTAACCCCTATCCTGCCCCCCACTACGCCGCCGCCACTGTAATAAAATGATTAACCCCTAAACCTAAGTCTAACACTAACCCTAACGCCCCCCTAACTTAAATATTAATTAAATAAATCTAAATAAATTAACTCTTATTAACTAAATGAATCCTATTTAAAACTAAATACTTACCTTTAAAATAAACCCTAATATAGCTACAATATAAATAATAATTATATTCTAGTTATCTTAGGATTTATTTTTATTTTACAGGTAACTTTGTATTTATTTTAGCTAGTTAGAATAGTTATTAAATAGTTATTAACTATTTAATAACTACCTAGCTAAAATAATTACAAAATTACCTGTAAAATAAATCCTAACCTAAATTACAATTAAACCTAATACTACACTATCATTAAATTAACTAAATAAACTACCTACAAATAACTACAATTAAATACAATTACATAAACTAACTAAAGTACAAAAAATAAAAAAAGCTAAGTTACAAAAAATAAAAAATTAAGTTACAAACATGTTAAAAATATTACAACAATTTTAAGCTACTTACACCTAATCTAAGCCCCCTAATAAAATAACAAACCCCCCCAAAATAAAAAAAATCCCTACCCTATTCTAAATTAAATAAATTTCAAAGCTCTTTTACCTTACCAGCCCTTAAAAGGGCCATTTGTGGGGGCATGCCCCAAAAAGTTCAGCTCTTTTGCCTGTAAAAGAAAAATACAACCCCCCCCCAACATTAAAACCCACCACCCACATACCCCTAATCTAACCCAAACCCCCCTTACAAAAACCTAACACTAATCCCCTGAAGATCATCCTACCTTGAGTCGTCTTCACTCAGCCGAGCCACCGATGGAACTGAAGAGGACATCCGGAGCGGAAGAAGTTAATCCTCCAAGCGGCGCTGAAGAAATCTTCCATCCGATGAAGTCATCATCCAGGCGGCGCTGAAGAAGTCTTCGATCCGGCCGATGTCATCTTCAAAGAGGCGCTGAAGAGGTCTTCTATCCGGGCGAAGTCATCTTCCAAGCCGGGTCTTGAATCTTCCTTCCGCCGACGCGGAACCACCTTCTTCACCGACGGACTACGACGAATGACGGCTCCTTTAAGGGACGTCATCCAAGATGGCATCCCCTCAATTCCGATTGGCTGATAGGATTCTATCAGCCAATCGGAATTAAGGTAGGAAAAATCTGATTGGCTGATGGAATCAGCCAATCAGATTGAGCTCGCATTCTATTGGCTGTTCCGATCAGCCAATAGAATGCGAGCTCAATCTGATTGGCTGATTGGATCAGCCAATCGGATTGAACTTGAATCTGATTGGCTGATTCCATCAGCCAATCAGATTTTCCTACCTTAATTCCGATTGGCTGATAGAATCCTATCAGCCAATCGGAATTGAGGGGACGCCATCTTGGATGACGTCCCTTAAAGGAGCCGTCATTCGTCGTAGTCCGTCGGTGAAGAAGGTGGTTCCGCATCGGCGGAAGGAAGATTCAAGACCCGGCTTGGAAGATGACTTCGCCCGGATAGAAGACCTCTTCAGCGCCTCTTTGAAGATGACATCGGCCGGATCGAAGACTTCTTCAGCACCGCATGGATGATGACTTCATTGGATGGAAGATTTCTTCAGCGCCGCTTGGAGGATTATCTTCTTCCGCTCCGGATGTCCTCTTCAGTTCCATCGGTGGCTCGGCTGAGTGAAGACGACTCAAGGTAGGATGATCTTCAGGGGATTAGTGTTAGGTTTTTGTAAGGGGGGTTTGGGTTAGATTAGGGGTATGTGGGTGGTGGGTTTTAATGTTGGGGGGGTTGTATTTTTCTTTTACAGGCAAAAGAGCTGAACTTTTTGGGGCATGCCCCCACAAATGGCCCTTTTAAGGGCTGGTAAGGTAAAAGAGCTTTGAAATTTATTTAATTTAGAATAGGGTAGTGATTTTTTTTATTTTGGGGGGGTTTGTTATTTTATTAGGGGGCTTAGATTATGTGTAAGTAGCTTAAAATTGTTGTAATATTTTTAACATGTTTGTAACTTAATTTTTTATTTTTTGTAACTTAGCTTTTTTTATTTTTTGTACTTTTGTTAGTTTATGTAATTGTATTTAATTGTAGTTATTTGTAGGTAGTTTATTTAGTTAATTTAATGATAGTGTAGTATTAGGTTTAATTGTAACTTAGGTTAGGATTTATTTTACAGGTAATTTTGTATTTCTTTTAGCTAGGTAGTTATTAAATAGTTAATAACTATTTAATAACTATTCTAACTAGCTAAAAGAAATACAAAGATACCTGTAAAATAAATATAAATCCTAAGATAGCTATAATATAATTATTAATTACATTGTAGCTATCTTAGGGTTTATTTTACAGGTAAGTATTTATTTTTAAATAGGAATAATTTATTAAAGTATAGTGTAGTGTTAGGTGTAATTGTAACTTAGGTTAGGATTTATTTCACAGGTACATTTCTCTTTATTTTAGCTAGGTAAGCTATTAAATAGTTAATAACTATTTAATAGCTATTGTACCTGGTTAAAATAAATTGAAAGTTACCTGTAAAATAAATATAAATCCTAAGATAGCTACAATATAATTCTTATTTATATTGTAGCTATATTAGGGTTTATTTTAAAGGTAAGTATTTAGTTTTAAATAGGATTCATTTAGTTAATAAGAGTTAATTTATTTAGATTTATTTAATTAATATTTAATTTAGGGGGGCGTTAGGGTTAGACTTAGGTTTAGGGGTTAATCATTTTATTACAGTGGCGGCGGCGTAGTGGGGGGCAGGATAGGGGTTAATAAATTTATTATAGGTGGCGACGGTGTAGGGGGGGCAGATTAGGGGTTACTAGGTATAATGTAGGTGGCAGCGGTGTCCGGGAGCGGCGGTTTAGGGGTTAATACATTTATAAGAGTTGCGGCAGGGTCTAGGAGCGGCGGTTTAGGGGTTAATACATTTATAAGAGTTGCGGCAGGGTCTAGGAGCGGCGGTTTAGGGGTTAATACATTTATAAGAGTTGCGGCAGGGTCTAGGAGCGGCGGTTTAGGGGTTAATACATTTATAAGAGTTGCGGCAGGGTCTAGGAGCGGCGGTTTAGGGGTTAGTAACTTTATTTAGTTGCGGGGGCCTCCGGGGGCGCCGGTATAGGGGGTAGAACAGTGTAGTTTAGTGTGAGTGCTTAGTGACAGGCTAGCAATAAAGCTGGGAAAAAGCCGAAGGGCAGCGAGATCGGATGAGTGATAACTGTCACAGTCCGCTGCTCATCGCCCCGCGGCTTTTTGACAGCTTTATTTGATAACTTAGGCGTATTTTTTTCAGGTCCGCGGCGGCGAAGGTAGGCGAGCTTAGGCGGACGTATTGGGCCGGCGAAGCCAGAAAAGTAGACGGCTTGATAACTAGCCCCCATAGATTCTTCCAAAGTAGCAAGAACCTCCTTCAAAAGAACTCAAAGGTGTTCTATCTTAAATCTGAAATTAATCTCCTCTGAATCTGCAGAATTTGTCACTACAGTATCAGAATCTGACAATTCCCCCTCAGAAGCCACTGAAGAATCATCCTCATCAGATAATTGAGACAAACTGACTAACGCAGCTTTAGCGGAGTCAGCCTTACTAACATCAATATGTTTAGATTTCCCCTTTCATTAACCAGAAACCTTTGGAAAAGCTGACAAAGCTGAAGAAACAGCAGAAGTAATCTGCGCAGTGAAATCCCCAGGTAAAAAAACACCCCTAGGAGATTGAGAGGAACTGCAGGGCACTGCATGTGAAGTTTGGGAAGCTTGAGGGGAATGCTGAGGTGTAGCTAGGATAACACTATCCTGAGATACAGGAGGTTCAGGGAGAGACATCTTATCTTTAAACTTTAAAGTTGTATTTAAACATGAAGAGCAAAACTGTACAGGAGGAATTATCTATCAACTTCAGTATTAGTGTCCATAATTGGGTATCAGTTCACAATTAACAAAAAATTTTAAATGCCAAATTAAGTTTATTTATTTGAGGCAATACAACATAAATAAGCACCTAAAACCCTTATCTCTGCTGAGGTCTTACCCCTCCAGAAGTTGCTATCCCACTAGCACAGAAAACCGAACATACCGTGTAGCAAAAAACACCTCCTTGTTACCGGGACATCTCAAATCCACTTGCCACTGTAGACAGAGGAAACTGCAGCCTCCACACTTGCCACGGCAAACTCCGATCTGATCAGAGAAGCAGAAAACCGTCCCCTTTTCCTGTAATTTCATTCTGAAATTGTGAGCTTTTCAGTTCTGTTAAAATGGAAGTGCAGAACACTGTTATATTCCATAAAGCAATTGGCTGAACATTCCAGTGATCTATTTATAAGTGTCCCTAATTGGCCACAGCAGAGCAGGTAACCTAAGTGACAACATGGCAGTTTCCATTGTTTTATAGACATTAGGTTTGTGTGTGCTTGCAAAACGTTTAACATGCTGCCAGAAGCAATTTCGGTCACTGACTGCTTCCAACGGCCCGTTATACCTTGAGTTCGGCAACCGTACTCCGTCAGCCGAAAACATTTTCGTGTCCCATAGAAAGTATCAGAGGCCGCTAATCTATAAATAATACCAGGTTTCCAATGACACCGCAAATCATTAATACACTGTCATAGGCTGTCGATACATTGAGAGAAATTACACCCAGCTTAACTAGGTGTAAAAGAGGAAAAATTAGCTTTTTGCCGATTGGCTTCCTTTGAAATCTAACCCACCTCCTAAAAATAAGCCCCGCATGTCAAAACCCCTATATCTGCCACCCCCCCACATCGCAACTAATAATAAAATGTATTAACCCCTAAACCGCCACCTCCCCACAACATAATTTACCTATTTAAACTATTCACCCCTAATCCGCCATCCCCACACATTGCAAATAATAATAAAATGTATTAACCTCTAAACTGCCACCTCCCACAATGCAATTTACCTAAACAATTAACCCCTAATCCGTCATTCCCCCAAAATGCAAAGTAGCTATTTAACCTATTGACCCCTAAACCGCCACCCCCCCCCACAAAGCAAGGTATTAATTTAATCACTAAACCACCTAACCTAACACCCCCTAAGTTAAACCCATTACATAAAATAAAAAAGAATATTAAAATAATAAATTAATTAAAAATACCAAAATCAAAAATCCTAATTTGAAATTAAAATAAAAAATCCTAACATTACATGAAAAAAAAACTAAACTAAGATTAAATTTAAATACAAAATCTACATTTTACATAAAATAAAAAAATCTGATTACATAAAAAATAAATTAAATGATCCAAAATAAATCTAATCTAATACCCCTATAAAAACAAAAAATCCACCCCAAAATAAAAACACCTCCTAATCTAAGGCTAAACTACCAATAACCCTTAAAAGGGCCTTTTGTAGGGAATTGCCCTGAAGCAATCAGCTCTTTTACCTACAAAAAACTACAAATTAACAGTAAAACCATGAAACCCACCCACCCCCCAAAATAAAAAAAAGACCTAGCTCTATAAAAATCTAATCTATCCATTGCCCCTAAAGGGGAATTTATATGGGCATTGCCCTTAAAAGGATGAGCAATCAGCTCTTTTGCTGCCCATTAAAAATTCCCTAATCTAAACCCCCCCCCCCAAAAAAAAAAAAACTAACACTAACCCCCCAAAATTTACTCACCGTTCCTGAAGTCCGGACATCCATCTTTTTCCAGGCGGAGCAAAGTCTTCATCCAGGCAGCGACATCTTCATCCAGCGTGGGGACATCTTCTATCTTCTTCCCGAGCGGTCTTCCGAAGTGCGGAGCGGTGTTCTGCGGCGGTGCGGTCATCAGACATGGAGGCTCCTCTTCATGCAATCGTCTGCAGCACACTGAAGCTTGAATGCAAGGTACCCATTTTATATTGGGGTACCTTGCATTCCAATTGGCTGAAAATTTCAAATCAACCAATAGGATGAGAGCAGCTGAAATCATATTGGCTTAATGGGTTAAATAGGTACTTTGTGTTGTGGGGGGATGGCGGATTAGGGGTTAATAGTGTAATTAGATACTTTGCATTGTGGGGGGATGGCGGATTAGGGGTTAGTAGTGTAATTAGATACTTTACGTTGGGGGAATGGCGGATTAGGGGTTAATAGTGTAATTAGATACTTTGCATTGTGGGTGGGTGGCGAATTAGGGGTTAATAACTTTAATAAATACTTTGTGATATGGGGGTTGGTGGATTAGGGGTTAATACATTTATGGGGGATGGCGGTTGAGAGGTACTTATTATGCTTGCGTTAGGTATTTGCTTTTAGGGAGTTACGGTGCTCGTATATACAGCAGAAGGCTAGCTGTGCATGCCTATGTGTAGCGAGGTGACAATGGGGTAAAATTTCTCCATTTTCACCTAGTAAGTCCTTGCGCTGAATATATTATTCATACCCACTTGGGACGCCGGTTCTATTTATGTTAGTTTATGGGGGTCATAACAGCGAGCGACTGGTAAAATATATGTGCTGCACTTGTATGCGGCGCCGTATATGTGATCAAGTCCCATAGTGTAAGTTCGGGTTACCATAGTAACTAATTAAGTTTCAAGAAATTCTGCATAGGATGGAAGCGTTAACACAACGCTAACTTACACCTAAACGAAAAGGGTGACTGCACGCAATCCGCAAACTATTTCAATGGAAACCTGGTACAAAATTGGAAGCTTTTAGCTATCGGCAACTTCGGTAGCTTACGGCTCCATTTTTAACGGCTCAATGGAAACGAGCCCTAAAACTTTTAACTTTACACTTATTTTGTCACTATTTAAACAACTAATGAAACTTTTAAAAACACATCTACTGGTTATTCACAGACTAATTATTTCTTTGAAGGCATCTTTCTATCTAGCATTTATTTAGTGTTTAATGTCCCTTTAAATGACAGAATTTATTCTGTGTAAATAGTAGGCAGAAGTGCTATATTAGTTTAAAATAATTAAAGTTACGGTATTAGACACATTTAATTGATATAATTATAAATAACAATTGTTGAATAATTATTTTGAACTTTATTTTTCAACTAAACGCCGTACTATGTGCTCTATATATTTTATTGTACATTAAGTGCCATTATCTAAACAGCAAAAATGTAATTTGTATGTGCATGTCCAAGATTAAATTATTTCTACACTTTTAGTGTGATGTAAGGGTTAGCCCTTGTTTTACTATAAATAAGGTATGGATGGAACAGGAAACAGATAGTCTATGAATAAGCGCCACTAGGGGGCACAAAACGCATCAGACTACCGCTGGCTATGATATACTGCCATGTTTTGCTTTTTTTGTTTTTAATGGATACAATAAAATTTAACTTTGTATATTTCTACACCTTATAGTGTCTGATACATTGTGTACATTTTTTTTTAATTATTTTTTATCTGGGCAGCAAAAGAGTAAAATACTCTTTTAAAGGCAATGTCCTTTTCAGGGCACTTTTAAGATTAGTTTTTTTTCGGGGGTGGGGGTTTATGTTAATGGATTGTAGTATTTTTTAAGAAAAAAAGTGCTTGATCACTTTAGGGCAATGACCTACAAAAGGACTTTTTAAGGGCTATTTGTACTTTAGTATATATGATTATACACACTGCTCTGTATAATCACACACTGCTCTGTATAATCACACACTGCTCTGTATAATCACACACTGCTCTGTATAATCACACACTGCTCTGTATAATCACACACTGCTCTGTATAATCACACACTGCTTTATATAATCACACACTGCTTTATATAATCACACACTGCTTTATATAATCACACACTGCTCTGTATAATCACACACTGCTCTGTATAATAACACACTACTTTATATAATCACACACTGCTTTATATAATCACACACTGCTTTATATAATCACACACTGCTCTGTATAATCACACACTGCTCTGTATAATCACACACTGCCCTGTATAATCACATACACACTGCTGCATATAATCACACACTGCTCTGTATAATCACACACTGCTCTGTATAATCACACACTGCTTTATGTAATCACACACTGCTCTGTATAATCACACACTGCTCTGTATAATCACACACTGCTGCATATAATCACACACTGCTCTGTATAATCACACACTGCTCTGTATAATCACACACTGCTCTGTATAATCACACACTGCTTTATATAATCACACACTGCTCTGTATAATCACACACTGCTCTGTATAGTCACACACTGCTTTATATAATCACACACTGCTTTATATAATCACACACTGCTCTGTATAATCACGCACTGCTTTATATAATCACACACTGCTTTATATAATCATACACTGCTCTGTATAATCACACACTGCTTTATATAATCACACACTGCTCTGTATAATCACACACTGCTCTGTATAATCACACACTGCTTTATATAATCATACACTGCTCTGTATAATCACACACTGCTTTATATAATCATACACTGCTCTGTATAATCACACACTGCTTTATATAATCACACATAGCTCTGTATAATCACACACTGCTTTATATAATCATGCACTGCTCTGTATAATCACACACTGCTTTATATAATCACACACTGCTTTATATATTCATACACTGTTCTGTATAATCACACACTGCTCTGTATAATCACACACTGCTTTATATAATCATACACTGCTCTGTATAATCACACACTGCTTTATATAATCACACACTGCTTTATATTATCATACACTGCTCTGTATAATCACACACTGCTTTATATAATCAAACACTGCTTTATATATACACACTGCTTTATATAATCATACACTGCTCTGTATAATCACACACTGCTTTATATTATCACACACTGCTTTATATTATCACACACTGCTTTATATAATCACACACTGCTGTATATAATCACACACTGCTCTGTATAATGACACACTGCTTTATATAATCAAACACTGCTTTATATAATCACACACTGCTTTATATAATCACACACTGCTTTATATAATCACACACTGCTTTATATAATCATACACTGCTCTGTATAATCACACACTGCTTTATATAATCACACACTGCTTTATATAATCACAAACTGCTTTATATAATCACACACTGCTTTATATAATCACACACTGCTTTATATAATCACACTCTGCATTATATAATTACACACAGCTTTATATAATCACACACTGCTCTGTATAATCACACACTGCTTTATATAATCACACACTGCTTTATATAATCACACACTGCTCTGTATAATCACACGCTGCTTTATATAATCATACACAGCTCTGTATAATCACACACTGCTTTACGTAATCACACATTGCTCTATATAATCACACACTGCTCTGTATAATCACACACTGCTCTGTGTAATCATACACTGCTTTATATAATCACACACTGCTCTGTATAATCACACGCTGCTTTATATAACCACACACTGCTCTGTATAATTACACACTGCTTTATATAATAATCACACACTGCTCTATATAATCACACGCTGCTCTGTATAATCACAGACTACTCTGTATAACCACACACTGCTCTGTATAATCACACACTGCTCTATATAATCACACACTGCTTTATATAATCACACACTGCTCTGTATAACCACACACTGCTCTGTATAATCACACACTGCTCTGTATAATCACACACTGCTCTATATTATCACACATTGCGTTATATAATCACACATTGCTCTGTATAACCACACACTGCTCTGTATAATCACACACTGCTCTGTATAATCACACACTGCTTTATATAATCACACACTGCATTATTTAATCACACACTGCATTTTTTAATCACACACTGCTTTATATAATCACATACTGCTTTATATAATCACACACTGCTTTATATAATCACACACTGCTCTGTATAATCATACACTGCTCTATATGATCACACACTGCTTTATATAATTACACATTGCTCTGTATAATCACACACTGCTTTATATAATCACACACTGTTCGGTATAATCACACATTGCTCTGAATAATCACACACTGCTCTGTATAATCACCCACTGCTTTATATAATCACACACTGCTCTGTGTAATCATACACTGCTTTATATAATCACACACTGCTCTGTATAATCACACGCTACTTTATATAACCACACACTGCTCTGTATAATTACACACTGCTTTATATAATCAATCACACACTGCTCTATATAATCACACGCGGCTCTGTATAATCACAGACTGCTCTGTATAACCACACACTGCTCTGTATAATCACACACTGCTTTATATAATCACACACTGCTTTATATAATCACACACTGCTCTGTATAATCACACACTGCTTTATATAATCAAACACTGCTTTATATAATCACACACTGCTTTATATAATCACACACTGCTTTATATAATCATACACTGCTCTGTATAATCACACACTGCTTTATATAATCACACACTGCTTTATATAATCACACACTGCTTTATATAATCACACTCTGCATTATATAATCACACACAGCTTTATATAATCACACACTGCTCTGTATAATCACACACTGCTTTATATAATCACACACTGCTTTATATAATCACACACTGCTCTGTATAATCACACGCTGCTTTATATAATCATACACTGCTCTGTATAATCACACACTGCTTTATATAATCACACACTGCTTTATGTAATCACACATTGCTCTATATAATAACACACTGCTCTGTATAATCACACACTGCTCTGTGTAATCATACACTGCTTTATATAATCACACACTACTCTGTATAATCACACGCTGCTTTATATAACCACACACTGCTCTGTATAATTACACACTGCTTTATATAATCAATCACACACTGCTCTATATAATCACACACTGCTCTGTATAATCACAGACTGCTCTGTATAACCACACACTGCTCTGTATAATCACACACTGCTCTATATAATCACACACTGCTTTATATAATCACACACTGCTCTGTATAACCACACACTGCTCTGTATAATCACACACTGCTCTATATTATCACACATTGCGTTATATAATCACACATTGCTCTGTATAACCACAGACTGCTCTGTATAACCACACACTGCTCTGTATAATCACACACTGCTCTATATAATCACACACTGCTTTATATAATCACACACTGCTCTGTATAACCACACACTGCTCTGTATAATCACACACTGCTCTGTATAATCACACACTGCTTTATATAATCACACACTGCATTATTTAATCACACACTGCTTTATATAATCACATACTGCTTTATATAATCACACACTGCTTTATATAATCACACACTGCTCTGTATAATCTTACACTGCTTTATATAATCACACATTGCTCTGAATAATCACACACTGCTCTGTATAATCACCCACTGCTTTATATAATCACACACTGCTCTGTATAATCACACACTGCTCTGTGTAATCATACACTGCTTTAAATAATCACACACTGTTCTGTATAATCACACGCTGCTTTATATAACCACACACTGCTCTGTATAATTACACACTGCTTTATATAATCAATCACACACTGCTCTGTATAATCACACACTGCTCTGTGTAATCATACACTGCTTTATATAATCACACACTGTTCTGTATAATCACAGACTGCTCTGTATAACCACACACTGCTCTGTATAATCACACACTGCTCTATATAATCACACACTGCTTTATATAATCACACACTGCTCTGTATAATCACACACTGCTCTATATTATCACACACTGCGTTATATAATCACACATTGCTCTGTATAACCACACACTGCTCTGTATAATCACACACTGCTCTGTATAATCACACACTGCTTTATATAATCACACACTGCATTATTTAATCACACACTGCTTTATATAATCACACACTGCTCTAAATAATCACACACTGCTTTATATAATCACCCACTGCTTTATATAATCACACATTGCTCTGTATAATCATACACTGCTCTGTATAATCACACACTGCTCTGTATAATCACACACTGCTTTATATAATCACATACTGCTTTATATAATCACACACTGCTTTATATAATCACACACTGCTCTGTTTAATCATACACTGCTCTGAATAATCACACACTGCTCTGTATAATCACACACTGCTTTATATAATTACACATTGCTCTGTATAATCACACATTGCTTTATATAATCACACACTGCTCTGTATAATCACATATCGCTCTGAATAATCACACACCGCTCTAAATAATCACACACTGTTTTACATAATCACACACTGCTTTATATAATTACACACTGCTCTGTATAATCACACACTGCTTTACATAATCACACACTGCTCTGTATAATCACACACTGCTTTATACAATCACACACTGCGCTATATAATCACACACTGCTTTATACAATCACACACTGCTCTATATAATCACACACTGCTTTATATAATCACACACTGCTCGGTATAATCACACACTGTTTTATATAATCACACACTGATTAATATAATCACACACTGCTTAATATAATCACACACTGCTTAATATAATCACACACTGCTCTATATAATCACACACTGCTCTGTATAATCACACATTGCTCTATATAATCACACGCTGCTTTATATAATCACACACTGCTCTGTATAATCACACACTGCCCTGTATAATCACACACTGCCCTGTATAATCACACACTGCTCTGTATAATCACACGCTGCTCTATATAATCACACGCTGCTTTATATAATCACACACTGCTCTATATAATCACACGCTGCTTTATATAATCACACACTGCCCTGTATAATCACAGACTGCTTTATATAATCACGCACTGCATTATTTAATCACACACTGCCCTGTATAATCACATACTTGTTTATATAATCACACACTGCTGCATATAATCACACACTGCTGCATATAATCACACACTGCTCTGTATAATCACACACTGCTCTGTATAATCACACACTGCTCTGTATAATCACACACTGCTTTATATATTCACACACTGCTCTGTATAATCACACGCTGCTTTATATAATCACACACTGCTCTATATAATCACACGCTGCTTTATATAATCACACACTGCTTTATATAATCACACACTGCTTTATATAATCACACGCTGTTTATATAATCACACACTGCCCTGTATAAACACAGACTGCTTTATATAATCACACACTGCATTATTTAATCACACACTGCCCTGTATAATCACATACTGGTTTATATAATCACACACTGCTTTATATAATCACACGCTGTTTATATAATCACACACTGCCCTGTATAATCACAGGCTGCTTTATATAATCACACACTGCATTATTTAATCACACACTGCCCTGTATAATCACATACTGGTTTATATAATCACACACTGCTCTGTATAATCACACACTGCTCTGTATAATCACACACTGCTCTGTATAATCACACACTGCTTTATATAATCACACACTGCTTTGTATAATCACACACTGCTCTGTATAATCACACACTGCTTTGTATAATCACACACTGCTCTGTATAATCACACACTGCTTTATATAATCACACACTGCTCTGTATAATCACACACTGCTTTATATAATCACACACTGCTCTGTATAATCACACACTGCTCTGTATAATCACACACTGCTCTGTATAATCACACGCTGCTTTATGTAATCACACACTGCTTTATATAATCACACACTGCTTTATATAATCACACACTGCTCTGTATAATCACACACTGCTCTGTATAATCACACACTGCCCTGTATAATCACATACACACTGCTGCATATAATCACACACTGCTCTGTATAATCACACACTGCTCTGTATAATCACACACTGCTTTATGTAATCACACACTGCTCTGTATAATCACACACTGCTCTGTATAATCACACACTGCTGCATATAATCACACACTGCTCTGTATAATCACACACTGCTCTGTATAATCACACACTGCTTTATATAATCACACACTGCTCTGTATAATCACACACTGCTTTATATAATCACACAGTGCTTTATATAATCACACACTGCTTTATATAATCACACACTGCTTTATATAATCACAAACTGCTCTGTATAATCACACGCTGCTTTATATAATCACACACTGCTCTGTATAATCACACACTGCTCTGTATAATCACACACTGCTTTATATAATCACACACTGCTCTGTATAATCACACACTGCTCTGTATAATCACACACTGCTTTATATAATCACACACTGCTCTGTATAATCACACACTGCTCTGTATAATCACACACTGCTCTGTATAAGCACACACTGTTTTATATAATCACACACTGCTCTGTATAATCACACACTGCTCTGTATAATCACACACTGCTCTGTATAATCACACGCTGCTTTATGTAATCACACACTGCTTTATATAATCACACACTGCTTTATATAATCACACACTGCTCTGTATAATCACACACTGCTCTGTATAATCTTACACTGCTTTATATAATCACACATTGCTCTGAATAATCACACACTGCTCTGTATAATCACCCACTGCTTTATATAATCACACACTGCTCTGTATAATCACACACTGCTCTGTGTAATCATACACTGCTTTATATAATCACACACTGTTCTGTATAATCACACGCTGCTTTATATAATCACACACTGCTCTGTATAATTACACACTGCTTTATATAATCAATCACACACTGCTCTGTATAATCACACACTGCTCTGTGTAATCATACACTGCTTTATATAATCACACACTGTTCTGTATAATCACAGACTGCTCTGTATAACCACACACTGCTCTGTATAATCACACACTGCTCTATATAATCACACACTGCTTTATATAATCACACACTGCTCTGTATAATCACACACTGCTCTATATTATCACACACTGCGTTATATAATCACACATTGCTCTGTATAACCACACACTGCTCTGTATAATCACACACTGCTCTGTATAATCACACACTGCTTTATATAATCACACACTGCATTATTTAATCACACACTGCTTTATATAATCACACACTGCTCTAAATAATCACACACTGCTTTATATAATCACCCACTGCTTTATATAATCACACATTGCTCTGTATAATCATACACTGCTCTGTATAATCACACACTGCTCTGTATAATCACACACTGCTTTATATAATCACATACTGCTTTATATAATCACACACTGCTTTATATAATCACACACTGCTCTGTTTAATCATACACTGCTCTGAATAATCACACACTGCTCTGTATAATCACACACTGCTTTATATAATTACACACTGCTCTGTATAATCACACATCGCTCTGAATAATCACACACCGCTCTAAATAATCACACACTGTTTTACATAATCACACACTGCTTTATATAATTACACACTGCTCTGTATAATCACACACTGCTTTAAATAATCACACACTGCTCTGTATAATCACACACTGCTTTATACAATCACACACTGCGCTATATAATCACACACTGCTTTATACAATCACACACTGCTCTATATAATCACACACTGCTTTATATAATCACACACTGCTCGGTATAATCACACACTGTTTTATATAATCACACACTGATTAATATAATCACACACTGCTTAATATAATCACACACTGCTTAATATAATCACACACTGCTCTATATAATCACACACTGCTCTGTATAATCACACATTGCTCTATATAATCACACGCTGCTTTATATAATCACACACTGCTCTGTATAATCACACACTGCCCTGTATAATCACACACTGCCCTGTATAATCACACACTGCTCTGTATAATCACACGCTGCTCTATATAATCACACGCTGCTTTATATAATCACACACTGCTCTATATAATCACAGGCTGCTTTATATAATCACACACTGCCCTGTATAATCACAGACTGCTTTATATAATCACACACTGCATTATTTAATCACACACTGCCCTGTATAATCACATACTTGTTTATATAATCACACACTGCTGCATATAATCACACACTGCTGCATATAATCACACACTGCTCTGTATAATCACACACTGCTCTGTATAATCACACACTGCTTTATATATTCACACACTGCTCTGTATAATCACACGCTGCTTTATATAATCACACACTGCTCTATATAATCACACGCTGCTTTATATAATCACACACTGCTTTATATAATCACACACTGCTTTATATAATCACACGCTGTTTATATAATCACACACTGCCCTGTATAAACACAGACTGCTTTATATAATCACACACTGCATTATTTAATCACACACTGCCCTGTATAATCACATACTGGTTTATATAATCACACACTGCTTTATATAATCACACGCTGTTTATATAATCACACACTGCCCTGTATAATCACAGACTGCTTTATATAATCACACACTGCATTATTTAATCACACACTGCCCTGTATAATCACATACTGGTTTATATAATCACACACTGCTCTGTATAATCACACACTGCTCTGTATAATCACACACTGCTCTGTATAATCACACACTGCTCTGTATAATCACACACTGCTTTATATAATCACACACTGCTCTGTATAATCACACACTGCTCTGTATAATCACACACTGCTTTGTATAATCACACACTGCTCTGTATAATCACACACTGCTTTATATAATCACACACTGCTCTGTATAATCACACACTGCTTTATATAATCACACACTGCTCTGTATAATCACACACTGCTCTGTATAATCACACACTGCTCTGTATAATCACACGCTGCTTTATGTAATCACACACTGCTTTATATAATCACACACTGCTTTATATAATCACACACTGCTCTGTATAATCACACACTGCTCTGTATAATCACACACTGCCCTGTATAATCACATACACACTGCTGCATATAATCACACACTGCTCTGTATAATCACACACTGCTCTGTATAATCACACACTGCTTTATGTAATCACACACTGCTCTGTATAATCACACACTGCTCTGTATAATCACACACTGCTGCATATAATCACACACTGCTCTGTATAATCACACACTGCTCTGTATAATCACACACTGCTTTATATAATCACACACTGCTCTGTATAATCACACACTGCTTTATATAATCACACACTGCTTTATATAATCACACACTGCTTTATATAATCACACACTGCTTTATATAATCACACACTGCTCTGTATAATCACACGCTGCTTTATATAATCACACACTGCTCTGTATAATCACACACTGCTCTGTATAATCACACACTGCTTTATATAATCACACACTGCTCTGTATAATCACACACTGCTCTGTATAATCACACACTGCTTTATATAATCACACACTGCTCTGTATAATCACACACTGCTCTGTATAATCACACACTGCTCTGTATAAGCACACACTGTTTTATATAATCACACACTGCTCTGTATAATCACACACTGCTCTGTATAATCACACACTGCTCTGTATAATCACACACTGCTTTATGTAATCACACACTGCTTTATATAATCACACACTGCTTTATATAATCACACACTGCTCTGTATAATCACACACTGCTCTGTATAATCTTACACTGCTTTATATAATCACACATTGCTCTGAATAATCACACACTGCTCTGTATAATCACCCACTGCTTTATATAATCACACACTGCTCTGTATAATCACACACTGCTCTGTGTAATCATACACTGCTTTATATAATCACACACTGTTCTGTATAATCACACGCTGCTTTATATAATCACACACTGCTCTGTATAATTACACACTGCTTTATATAATCAATCACACACTGCTCTGTATAATCACACACTGCTCTGTGTAATCATACACTGCTTTATATAATCACACACTGTTCTGTATAATCACAGACTGCTCTGTATAACCACACACTGCTCTGTATAATCACACACTGCTCTATATAATCACACACTGCTTTATATAATCACACACTGCTCTGTATAATCACACACTGCTCTATATTATCACACACTGCGTTATATAATCACACATTGCTCTGTATAACCACACACTGCTCTGTATAATCACACACTGCTCTGTATAATCACACACTGCTTTATATAATCACACACTGCATTATTTAATCACACACTGCTTTATATAATCACACACTGCTCTAAATAATCACACACTGCTTTATATAATCACCCACTGCTTTATATAATCACACATTGCTCTGTATAATCATACACTGCTCTGTATAATCACACACTGCTCTGTATAATCACACACTGCTTTATATAATCACATACTGCTTTATATAATCACACACTGCTTTATATAATCACACACTGCTCTGTTTAATCATACACTGCTCTGAATAATCACACACTGCTCTGTATAATCACACACTGCTTTATATAATTACACATTGCTCTGTATAATCACACATTGCTTTATATAATCACACACTGCTCTGTATAATCACACATCGCTCTGAATAATCACACACCGCTCTAAATAATCACACACTGTTTTACATAATCACACACTGCTTTATATAATTACACACTGCTCTGTATAATCACACACTGCTTTAAATAATCACACACTGCTCTGTATAATCACACACTGCTTTATACAATCACACACTGCGCTATATAATCACACACTGCTTTATACAATCACACACTGCTCTATATAATCACACACTGCTTTATATAATCACACACTGCTCGGTATAATCACACACTGTTTTATATAATCACACACTGATTAATATAATCACACACTGCTTAATATAATCACACACTGCTTAATATAATCACACACTGCTCTATATAATCACACACTGCTCTGTATAATCACACATTGCTCTATATAATCACACGCTGCTTTATATAATCACACACTGCTCTGTATAATCACACACTGCCCTGTATAATCACACACTGCCCTGTATAATCACACACTGCTCTGTATAATCACACGCTGCTCTATATAATCACATGCTGCTTTATATAATCACACACTGCTCTATATAATCACACGCTGCTTTATATAATCACACACTGCCCTGTATAATCACAGACTGCTTTATATAATCACACACTGCATTATTTAATCACACACTGCCCTGTATAATCACATACTTGTTTATATAATCACACACTGCTGCATATAATCACACACTGCTGCATATAATCACACACTGCTCTGTATAATCACACACTGCTCTGTATAATCACACACTGCTTTATATATTCACACACTGCTCTGTATAATCACACGCTGCTTTATATAATCACACACTGCTCTATATAATCACACGCTGCTTTATATAATCACACACTGCTTTATATAATCACACACTGCTTTATATAATCACACGCTGTTTATATAATCACACACTGCCCTGTATAAACACAGACTGCTTTATATAATCACACACTGCATTATTTAATCACACACTGCCCTGTATAATCACATACTGGTTTATATAATCACACACTGCTTTATATAATCACACGCTGTTTATATAATCACACACTGCCCTGTATAATCACAGACTGCTTTATATAATCACACACTGCATTATTTAATCACACACTGCCCTGTATAATCACATACTGGTTTATATAATCACACACTGCTCTGTATAATCACACACTGCTCTGTATAATCACACACTGCTCTGTATAATCACACACTGCTCTGTATAATCACACACTGCTTTATATAATCACACACTGCTCTGTATAATCACACACTGCTCTGTATAATCACACACTGCTTTGTATAATCACACACTGCTCTGTATAATCACACACTGCTTTATATAATCACACACTGCTCTGTATAATCACACACTGCTTTATATAATCACACACTGCTCTGTATAATCACACACTGCTCTGTATAATCACACACTGCTCTGTATAATCACACGCTGCTTTATGTAATCACACACTGCTTTATATAATCACACACTGCTTTATATAATCACACACTGCTCTGTATAATCACACACTGCTCTGTATAATCACACACTGCCCTGTATAATCACATACACACTGCTGCATATAATCACACACTGCTCTGTATAATCACACACTGCTCTGTATAATCACACACTGCTTTATGTAATCACACACTGCTCTGTATAATCACACACTGCTCTGTATAATCACACACTGCTGCATATAATCACACACTGCTCTGTATAATCACACACTGCTCTGTATAATCACACACTGCTTTATATAATCACACACTGCTCTGTATAATCACACACTGCTTTATATAATCACACAGTGCTTTATATAATCACACACTGCTTTATATAATCACACACTGCTTTATATAATCACACACTGCTCTGTATAATCACACGCTGCTTTATATAATCACACACTGCTCTGTATAATCACACACTGCTCTGTATAATCACACACTGCTTTATATAATCACACACTGCTCTGTATAATCACACACTGCTCTGTATAATCACACGCTGCTTTATATAATCACACACTGCTCTGTATAATCACACACTGCTCTGTATAATCACACACTGCTCTGTATAAGCACACACTGCTTTATATAATCACACACTGCTCTGTATAATCACACACTGCTCTGTATAATCACACACTGCTCTGTATAATCACACGCTGCTTTATGTAATCACACACTGCTTTATATAATCACACACTGCTTTATATAATCACACACTGCTCTGTATAATCACACACTGCTCTGTATAATCTTACACTGCTTTATATAATCACACATTGCTCTGAATAATCACACACTGCTCTGTATAATCACCCACTGCTTTATATAATCACACACTGCTCTGTATAATCACACACTGCTCTGTGTAATCATACACTGCTTTATATAATCACACACTGTTCTGTATAATCACACGCTGCTTTATATAACCACACACTGCTCTGTATAATTACACACTGCTTTATATAATCAATCACACACTGCTCTGTATAATCACACACTGCTCTGTGTAATCATACACTGCTTTATATAATCACACACTGTTCTGTATAATCACAGACTGCTCTGTATAACCACACACTGCTCTGTATAATCACACACTGCTCTATATAATCACACACTGCTTTATATAATCACACACTGCTCTGTATAATCACACACTGCTCTATATTATCACACACTGCGTTATATAATCACACATTGCTCTGTATAACCACACACTGCTCTGTATAATCACACACTGCTCTGTATAATCACACACTGCTTTATATAATCACACACTGCATTATTTAATCACACACTGCTTTATATAATCACACACTGCTCTAAATAATCACACACTGCTTTATATAATCACCCACTGCTTTATATAATCACACATTGCTCTGTATAATCATACACTGCTCTGTATAATCACACACTGCTCTGTATAATCACACACTGCTTTATATAATCACATACTGCTTTATATAATCACACACTGCTTTATATAATCACACACTGCTCTGTTTAATCATACACTGCTCTGAATAATCACACACTGCTCTGTATAATCACACACTGCTTTATATAATTACACATTGCTCTGTATAATCACACATTGCTTTATATAATCACACACTGCTCTGTATAATCACACATCGCTCTGAATAATCACACACCGCTCTAAATAATCACACACTGTTTTACATAATCACACACTGCTTTATATAATTACACACTGCTCTGTATAATCACACACTGCTTTAAATAATCACACACTGCTCTGTATAATCACACACTGCTTTATACAATCACACACTGCGCTATATAATCACACACTGCTTTATACAATCACACACTGCTCTATATAATCACACACTGCTTTATATAATCACACACTGCTCGGTATAATCACACACTGTTTTATATAATCACACACTGATTAATATAATCACACACTGCTTAATATAATCACACACTGCTCTATATAATCACACACTGCTCTGTATAATCACACATTGCTCTATATAATCACACGCTGCTTTATATAATCACACACTGCTCTGTATAATCACACACTGCCCTGTATAATCACACACTGCCCTGTATAATCACACACTGCTCTGTATAATCACACGCTGCTCTATATAATCACACGCTGCTTTATATAATCACACACTGCTCTATATAATCACACGCTGCTTTATATAATCACACACTGCCCTGTATAATCACAGACTGCTTTATATAATCACACACTGCATTATTTAATCACACACTGCCCTGTATAATCACATACTTGTTTATATAATCACACACTGCTGCATATAATCACACACTGCTGCATATAATCACACACTGCTCTGTATAATCACACACTGCTCTGTATAATCACACACTGCTTTATATATTCACACACTGCTCTGTATAATCACACGCTGCTTTATATAATCACACACTGCTCTATATAATCACACGCTGCTTTATATAATCACACACTGCTTTATATAATCACACACTGCTTTATATAATCACACGCTGTTTATATAATCACACACTGCCCTGTATAAACACAGACAGCTTTATATAATCACACACTGCATTATTTAATCACACACTGCCCTGTATAATCACATACTGGTTTATATAATCACACACTGCTTTATATAATCACACGCTGTTTATATAATCACACACTGCCCTGTATAATCACAGACTGCTTTATATAATCACACACTGCATTATTTAATCACACACTGCCCTGTATAATCACATACTGGTTTATATAATCACACACTGCTCTGTATAATCACACACTGCTCTGTATAATCACACACTGCTCTGTATAATCACACACTGCTCTGTATAATCACACACTGCTTTATATAATCACACACTGCTCTGTATAATCACACACTGCTCTGTATAATCACACACTGCTTTGTATAATCACACACTGCTCTGTATAATCACACACTGCTTTATATAATCACACACTGCTCTGTATAATCACACACTGCTTTATATAATCACACACTGCTCTGTATAATCACACACTGCTCTGTATAATCACACACTGCTCTGTATAATCACACGCTGCTTTATATAATCACACACTGCTTTATATAATCACACACTGCTTTATATAATCACACACTGCTCTGTATAATCACACACTGCTCTGTATAATCACACACTGCCCTGTATAATCACATACACACTGCTGCATATAATCACACACTGCTCTGTATAATCACACACTGCTCTGTATAATCACACACTGCTTTATGTAATCACACACTGCTCTGTATAATCACACACTGCTGCATATAATCACACACTGCTCTGTATAATCACACACTGCTCTGTATAATCACACACTGCTTTATATAATCACACACTGCTCTGTATAATCACACACTGCTTTATATAATCACACACTGCTTTATATAATCACACACTGCTTTATATAATCACACACTGCTTTATATAATCACACACTGCTCTGTATAATCACACGCTGCTTTATATAATCACACACTGCTCTGTATAATCACACACTGCTCTGTATAATCACACACTGCTTTATATAATCACACACTGCTCTGTATAATCACACACTGCTCTGTATAATCACACGCTGCTTTATATAATCACACACTGCTCTGTATAATCACACACTGCTCTGTATAATCACACACTGCTCTGTATAATCACACACTGCTTTATATAATCACACACTGCTCTGTATAATCACACACTGCTCTGTATAATCACACACTGCTCTGTATAATCACACGCTGCTTTATGTAATCACACACTGCTTTATATAATCACACACTGCTTTATATAATCACACACTGCTCTGTATAATCTTACACTGCTTTATATAATCACACATTGCTTTATATAATCACACACTGCTCTGTATAATCACACACTGCTCTGTATAATCACACACTGCTCTGTATAATCACACACTGCTCTGTATAATCACACACTGCTCTGTATAATCACACACTGCTCTGTATAATCACACACTGCTTTATGTAATCACACACTGCTCTGTATAATCACACACTGCTCTGTATAATCACACACTGCTGCATATAATCACACACTGCTCTGTATAATCACACACTGCTCTGTATAATCACACACTGCTTTATATAATCACACACTGCTCTGTATAATCACACACTGCTTTATATAATCACACAGTGCTTTATATAATCACACACTGCTTTATATAATCACACACTGCTCTTTATAATCACACACTGCTCTGTATAATCACACGCTGCTTTATATAATCACACACTGCTCTGTATAATCACACACTGCTCTGTATAATCACACACTGCTTTATATAATCACACACTGCTCTGTATAATCACACACTGCTCTGTATAATCACACGCTGCTTTATATAATCACACACTGCTCTGTATAATCACACACTGCTCTGTATAATCACACACTGCTGTGTATAATCACACACTACTTTATATAATCACACACTGCTCTGTATAATCACACACTGCTCTGTATAATCACACACTGCTCTGTATAATCACACACTGCTCTGTATAATCACACGCTGCTTTATATAATCACACACTGCTCTGTATAATCACACATTGCTCTGTATAATCACACACTGCTTTATATAATCACACACTGCTCTGTATAATCACACTGCTCTGTATAATCACACGCTGCTTTATATAATCACACACTGCTCTGTATAATCACACACTGCTCTGTATAATCACACACTGCTCTGTATAATCACACACTACTTTATATAATCACACACTGCTCTGTATAATCACACACTGCTCTGTATAATCACACACTGCTCTGTATAATCACACACTGCTCTGTATAATCACACACTACTTTATATAATCACACACTGCTCTTTATAATCACACACTGCTCTGTATAATCACACACTACTTTATATAATCACACACTGCTCTGTATAATCACACACTGCCCTGTATAATCACACACTGCTCTATATTATCACACACTGCTCTGTATAATCACACACTGCTCTGTATAATCACACAATGCTCTATATTATCACACACTGCTCTGTATAATCACACACTGCTCTGTATAATCACACACTGCTCTGTATAATCACACACTACTTTATATAATCACACACTGCTCTGTATAATCACACACTACTTTATATAATCACACACTGCTCTGTATAATCACACACTGCTCTGTATAATCACACACTGCTTTATATAATCACACACTGCTCTGTATAATCACACACTGCTCTGTATAATCACACACTACTTTATATAATCACACACTGCTTTATATAATCACACACTGCTCTGTATAATCACACACTGCTCTGTATAATCACACACTGCCCTGTATAATCACATACACACTGCTGCATATAATCACACACTGCTCTGTATAATCACACACTGCTCTGTATAATCACACACTGCTTTATGTAATCACACACTGCTCTGTATAATCACACACTGCTCTGTATAATCACACACTGCTGCATATAATCACACACTGCTCTGTATAATCACACACTGCTCTGTATAATCACACACTGCTTTATATAATCACACACTGCTCTGTATAATCACACACTGCTTTATATAATCACACAGTGCTTTATATAATCACACACTGATTTATATAATCACACACTGCTTTATATAATCACACACTGCTCTGTATAATCACACGCTGCTTTATATAATCACACACTGCTCTGTATAATCACACACTGCTCTGTATAATCACACACTGCTTTATATAATCACACACTGCTCTGTATAATCACACACTGCTCTGTATAATCACACGCTGCTTTATATAATCACACACTGCTCTGTATAATCACACACTGCTCTGTATAATCACACACTGCTCTGTATAATCACACACTACTTTATATAATCACACACTGCTCTGTATAATCACACACTGCTCTGTATAATCACACACTGCTCTGTATAATCACACACTGCTCTGTATAATCACACACTACTTTATATAATCACACACTGCTCTGTATAATCACACACTGCTCTGTATAATCACACACTACTTTATATAATCACACACTGCTCTGTATAATCACACACTGCCCTGTATAATCACACACTGCTCTATATTATCACACACTGCTCTGTATAATCACACACTGCTCTGTATAATCACACAATGCTCTATATTATCACACACTGCTCTGTATAATCACACACTGCTCTGTATAATCACACACTGCTCTGTATAATCACACACTACTTTATATAATCACACACTGCTCTGTATAATCACACACTACTTTATATAATCACACACTGCTCTGTATAATCACAAACTGCTCTGTATAATCACACACTGCTTTATATAATCACACACTGCTCTGTATAATCACACACTGCTCTGTATAATCACACACTACTTTATATAATCACACACTGCTCTGTATAATCACACACTGCTCTGTATAATCGCACACTGCTTTATATAATCACACACTGCTCTGTATAATCACACACTGCTCTGTAAAATCACACACTGCTTTATATAATCACACACTGCTCTGTATAATCACACACTGCTCTGTATAATCACACACTGCTTTATATAATCACACACTGCCCTGTATAATCACACACTGCTCTGTATAATCACACACTGCTCTGTATAATCACACACTGCTCTGTATAATTACACACTGCTCTGTATAATCACACACTGCTCTGTATAATCACACACTGCTTTATATAATCACACACTGCTTTATATAATCACACATTGCTCTATATAATAACACACTGCTCTGTATAATCACACACTGCTTTATATAATCACACACTGCTCTGTATAATCACACACTGCTTTATATAATCACACATTGCTCTATATAATAACACACTGCTCTGTATAATCACACACTGCTCTGTGTAATCATACACTGCTTTATATAATCACACACTGCTCTGTATAATCACACACTGCTCTGTGTAATCATGCACTGCTTTATATAATCTCACACTGCTCTGTATAATCACACACTGCTCTGTGTAATCATACACTGCTTTATATAATCTCACACTGCTCTGTATAATCACACACTGCTCTATATAATCACACACTGCTTTATATAATCACACACTGCTCTGTATAATCACACACTGCTCTGTATAATCACACACTGCTCTATATAATCACACAGTGCTCTGTATAATCACACACTGCTCTGTATAATCACACACTGCTTTATATAATCACACACTGCTTTATATAATCACACACTGCTCTGTATAATCACACACTGCTCTGTATAATCACACACTACTTTATATAATCACACACTGCTCTACATAATCACACACTGCTCTGTATAATCACACACTGCTCTGTATAATCACACACTGCTTTATATAATCACACACTGCTCTGTATAATCACACACTGCTCTGTATAATCACACACTGCTTTATATAATCACACACTGCTTTATATAATCACACACTGCTCTGTATAATCACACACTGCTCTGTATAATCACACACTACTTTATATAATCACACACTGCTCTGTATAATCACACACTGCTCTGTATAATCGCACACTGCTTTATATAATCACACACTGCTCTGTATAATCACACACTGCTCTGTAAAATCACACACTGCTTTATATAATCACACACTGCTCTGTATAATCACACACTGCTCTGTATAATCACACACTGCTTTATATAATCACACACTGCCCTGTATAATCACACACTGCTCTGTATAATCACACACTGCTCTGTATAATCACACACTGCTCTGTATAATTACACACTGCTCTGTATAATCACACACTGCTCTGTATAATCACACACTGCTTTATATAATCACACACTGCTTTATATAATCACACATTGCTCTATATAATAACACACTGCTCTGTATAATCACACACTGCTCTGTATAATCACACACTGCTTTATATAATCACACACTGCTCTGTATAATCACACACTGCTTTATATAATCACACATTGCTCTATATAATAACACACTGCTCTGTATAATCACACACACTGCTCTGTGTAATCATACACTGCTTTATATAATCACACACTGCTCTGTATAATCACACACTGCTCTGTGTAATCATGCACTGCTTTATATAATCTCACACTGCTCTGTATAATCACACACTGCTCTGTATAATCACACACTGCTCTGTGTAATCATACACTGCTTTATATAATCTCACACTGCTCTGTATAATCACACACTGCTCTATATAATCACACACTGCTTTATATAATCACACACTGCTCTGTATAATCACACACTGCTCTGTATAATCACACACTGCTCTATATAATCACACAGTGCTCTGTATAATCACACACTGCTCTGTATAATCACACACTGCTTTATATAATCACACACTGCTTTATATAATCACACACTGCTCTGTATAATCACACACTGCTCTGTATAATCACACACTACTTTATATAATCACACACTGCTCTACATAATCACACACTGCTCTGTATAATCACACACTGCTTTATATAATCACACACTGCTTTATATAATCACACATTGCTCTATATAATAACACACTGCTCTGTATAATCACACACTGCTCTGTATAATCACACACTGCTTTATATAATCACACACTGCTCTGTATAATCACACATTGCTTTATATAATCACACATTGCTCTATATAATAACACACTGCTCTGTATAATCACACACTGCTCTGTGTAATCATACACTGCTTTATATAATCTCACACTGCTCTGTATAATCACACACTGCTCTGTGTAATTATACACTGCTTTATATAATCTCACACTGCTCTGTATAATCACACACTGCTCTATATAATCACACACTGCTTTATATAATCACACACTGCTCTGTATAATCACACACTGCTCTGTATAATCACACACTGCTCTATATAATCACACAGTGCTCTGTATAATCACACACTGCTCTGTATAATCACACACTGCTTTATATAATCACACACTGCTTTATATAATCACACACTGCTTTATATAATCACACACTGCTCTGTATAATCACACACTGCTCTGTATAATCACACACTGTTCTGTATAATCACACACTGCTCTGTATAATCACACACTGCTTTATATAATCACACACTACTCTATATAATCACACACTGCTCTGTATAATCACACACTGCTTTATATAATCACACACTGCTTTATATAATCACACACTGCTCTGTATAATCACACACTGCTCTGTATAATCACACACTGCTTTATATAATCACACACTGCTCTGTATAATCACACACTGCTTTATATAATCATAAACTGCTCTGTATAATCACACACTGCTCTGTATAATCACACACTGCTCTGTATAATTACACACTGCTCTGTATAATTACACACTGCTTTATATAATCACACACTGCTCTGTATAATCACACACTGCTCTGTATAATCACACACTGCTCTGTATAATCACACACTGCTTTATATAATCACACACTGCTTTATATAATAACACACTGCTTTATATAATCACACACTGCTCTGTATAATCACACACTGCTTTATATAATCACACGCTGCTTTATATAATCACACACTGCTCTGTATAATCACACACTGCTCTGTGTAATCACACACTGCTCTGTATAATCACACACTGCTCTGTATAATCACACGCTGCTCTGTATAATCGCACACTGCTCTGTATAATCACACACTGCATTATATAATCACACACTGCTTTATATAATCAAACACTGCTTTATATAATCACATACTGCTCTGTATAATCACACGCTGCCCTGTATAATCACACACTGCTCTGTATAATCACACACTGCTTTATATAATCACACACTGCTTTATATAATCAAACACTGCTTTATATAATCACATACTGCTCTGTATAATCACACGCTGCCCTGTATAATCACACGCTGCCCTGTATAATCACACACTGCTCTGTATAATCACACGCTGCCCTGTATAATCACATACTGCTCTGTATAATGACACGCTGCCCTGTATAATCACACACTGCTCTGTATAATCACACACTGCTCTGTATAATCACACGCTGCCCTGTATAATCACATACTGCTCTGTATAATCACACGCTGCCCTGTATAATCACACGCTGCCCTGTATAATCACACACTGCTCTGTATAATCACACACTGCTCTGTATGATCACACGCTGCCCTGTATAATCACACACTGCTCTGTATAATCACACACTGCTCTGTGTAATCACACACTGCCCTGTATAATCACACACTGCTCTGTATAATCACACACTGCTCTGTATAATCACACGCTGCCCTGTATAATCACATACTGCTCTGTATAATCACACGCTGCCCTGTATAATCACACACTGCTCTGTATAATCACACACTGCTCTGTATAATCACAAACTGCTCTGTATAATCACACACTGCTTTATATAATCATACACTGCTCTGTATAATCACACACTGCTCTGTATAATCACACACTGCTCTGTATAATCACACACTGCTCTGTATAATTACACACTGCTCTGTATAATCACACACTGCTTTATATAATCACACACTGCTCTATATAATCACACACTGCTCTGTATAATCACACACTGCTCTGTATAATCACACACTGCTCTGTATAATCACACACTGCTTTATATAATCACACACTGCTTTATATAATCACACACTGCTTTATATAATCACACACTGCTCTGTATAATCACACACTGCTTTATATAATCACACACTGCTCTGTATAATCACACACTGCTCTGTGTAATCACACACTGCTCTGTATAATCACACACTGCTCTGTATAATCACACGCTGCTCTGTATAATCGCACACTGCTCTGTATAATCACACACTGCTTTATATAATCACACACTACTTTATATAATCAAACACTGCTTTATATAATCACATACTGCTCTGTATAATCACACGCTGCCCTGTATAATCACACACTGCTCTGTATAATCACACACTGCTTTATATAATCACACACTGCTTTATATATTCAAATCTGCTTTATATAATCACATACTGCTCTGTATAATCACACGCTGCCCTGTATAATCACACGCTGCCCTGTATAATCACACACTGCTCTGTATAATCACACGCTGCCCTGTATAATCACATACTGCTCTGTATAATGACACGCTGCCCTGTATAATCACACACTGCTCTGTATAATCACACGCTGCTCTGTATAATCACACGCTGCCCTGTATAATCACATACTGCTCTGTATAATCACACGCTGCCCTGTATAATCACACACTGCTCTGTATAATCACACGCTGCCCTGTATAATCACACACTGCTCTGTATAATCACACACTGCTCTGTATAATCACACGCTGCCCTGTATAATCACACACTGCTCTGTATAATCACACACTGCTCTGTGTAATCACACACTGCCCTGAATAATCACACACTGCTCTGTATAATCACACACTGCTCTGTATAATCACACGCTGCCCTGTATAATCACATACTGCTCTGTATAATCACACGCTGCCCTGTATAATCACACACTGCTCTGTATAATCACACACTGCTCTGTATAATCACACACTGCTCTGTATAATCACACACTGCTTTATATAATCACACACTGCTCTTTATAATCACACACTGCTCTGTATAATCACACACTGCTCTGTATAATCACACACTGCTCTGTATAATCACACACTGCTCTGTATAATCACACGCTGCCATGTATAATCACACGCTGCTCTGTATAATCACACGCTGCCCTGTATAATCACACAATGCTCTGTATAATCACACACTGTTCTGTATAATCACACACTGCTCTGTATAATCACACACTGCTCTGTATAATCACACGCTGCCCTGTATAATCACACACTGCTCTGTATAATCACACACAGCTCTGTGTAATCACACACTGCTCTATATTATCACACACTGCGTTATATAATCACACACTGCTCTCTATAATCACACACTACTCTGTATAATCACACACTGCTTTATATAATCACACACTGCTCTGTATAATCACACACTGCTCTGTATAATCACACACTGCTCTGTATAATCACACACTGCTCTATATAATCACATACTGCTCTGTATAATCACACGCTGCCCTGTATAATCACACACTGCTCTGTATAATCACACACTGCTCTGTATAATCACACACTGCTCTGTATAATCACACACTGCTTTATATAATCACACACTGCTCTGTATAATCACACACTGCTCTGTATAATCACACACTGCTCTGTATAATCACACACTGCTCTGTATAATTACTCACTGCTTTATATAATCACACACTGCTCTGTATAATCACACACTGCTTTATATAATCATACACTGCTCTGTATAATCACACACTGCTCTGTATAATCACACACTGCTCTGTATAATTACTCACTGCTCTGTATAATCACACACTGCTCTGTATAATCACACACTGCTCTGTATAATCACACACTGCTCTGTATAATCACACACTGCTTTATATAATCACACACCGCTCTGTATAATCATACACTGCTCTGTATAATCACACACTGCTCTGTATAATCACACACTGCTCTGTATAATTACTCACTGCTCTGTATAATCACACACTGCTCTGTATAATCACACACTGCTCTGTATAATCACACACTGCTCTGTATAATCACACACTGCTCTGTATAATTACTCACTGCTCTGTATAATCACACACTGCTCTGTATAATCACACACTGCTCTGTATAATCACACACTGCTTTATATAATCACACACTGCTCTGTATAATCATACACTGCTCTGTATAATTACTCACTGCTCTGTATAATCACACACTGCTTTATATAATCACACACTGCTCTGTATAATCACACACTGCTCTGTATAATCACACACTGCTCTGTATAATCACACACTGCTCTGTATAAGCACACACTGCTTTATATAATCACACACTGCTCTGTATAATCACACCCTGCTTTATATAATCACACACTGCTCTGTATAATCACATGCTGCTTTATATAATCACACACTGCTCTGTATAATCATACACTGCTTTATATAATCACACACTGCTTTATATAATCACACACTGCTCTGTATAATCATACACTGCTCTGTATAATCACACACTGCTCTGTATAATCACACACTGCTCTGTATAATCACACACTGCTCTGTATAATCACACACTGCTCTGTATAATCACACACTGCTTTATATAATCACACACTGCTCTTTATAATCATACACTGCTCTGTATAGTCACACACTGCTCTGTATAATCACACACTGCCCTGTATAATCACACACTGCTCTGTATAATCACACACTGCTCTGTATAATCACACACTGCTCTGTATAATCACACACTGCTTTATATAATCACACACTGCTCTTTATAATCACACACTGCTCTGTATAATCACACACTGCCCTGTATAATCACACACTGCTCTGTATAATCACACACTGCTCTGTATAATCACACACTGCTCTGTATAATCACACACTGCTTTATATAATCACACACTGCTCTGTATAATCATACACTGCTCTGTATAATCACACACTGCTCTGTATAATCACACACTGCTTTATATAATCACACACTGCTCTGTATAATCACACACTGCTCTGTATAATCACACACTGCTCTGTATAATCATACACTGCTCTGTATAGTCACACACTGCTCTGTATAATCACACACTGCTTTATATAATCACACACTGCTCTGTATAATCACACACTGCTCTGTATAATCACACACTGCCCTGTATAATCACACACTGCTCTGTATAATCACAAACTGCTTTATATAATCACACACTGCTCTTTATAATCACACACTGCCCTGTATAATCACACACTGCTCTGTATAATCACACACTGCTCTGTATAATCATACACTGCTCTGTATAGTCACACACTGCTCTGTATAATCACACACTGCTTTATATAATCACACACTGCTCTGTATAATCACACACTGCTCTGTATAATCACACACTGCTCTGTATAATCACACACTACTTTATATAATCACACACCGCTCTGTATAATCATACACTGCTCTGTATAATTACACACTGCTCTGTATAATCACACACTGCTCTGTATAATTACTCACTGCTCTGTATAATCACACACTGCTCTGCATAATCACACACTGCTCTGTATAATCACACACTGCTCTGTATAATTACTCACTGCTCTGTATAATCACACACTGCTCTGTATAATCACACACTGCTCTGTATAATCACACACTGCTCTGTATAATCACACACTGCTCTGTATAATTACACACTGCTCTGTATAATCACACACTGCTCTGTATAATCACACACTGCTTTATATAATCACACACTGCTCTGTATAATCATACACTGCTCTGTATAATTACTCACTGCTCTGTATAATCACACACTGCTTTATATAATCACACACTGCTCTGTATAATCACACACTGCTCTGTATAATCACACACTGCTCTGTATAATCACACACTGCTTTATATAATCACACACTGCTCTGTATAATCACACACTGCTTTATATAATCACACACTGCTCTGTATAATCACATGCTGCTTTATATAATCACACACTGCTCTGTATAATCATACACTGCTTTATATAATCACACACTGCTTTATATAATCACACACTGCTCTGTATAATCATACACTGCTCTGTATAGTCACACACTGCTTTGTATAATCACACACTGCTCTGTATAATCACACACTGCTTTATATAATCACACACTGCTCTGTATAATCATACACTGCTCTGTATAGTCACACACTGCTCTGTATAATCACACACTGCCCTGTATAATCACACACTGCTCTGTATAATCACACACTGCTCTGTATAATCACACACTGCTCTGTATAATCACACACTGCTTTATATAATCACACACTGCTCTGTATAATCACACACTGCTCTGTATAATCACACACTGCCCTGTATAATCACACACTGCTCTGTATAATCACACACTGCTCTGTATAATCACACACTGCTCTGTATAATCACACACTGCTTTATATAATCACACACTGCTCTGTATAATCATACACTGCTCTGTATAATCACACACTGCTCTGTATAATCACACTGCTTTATATAATCACACACTGCTCTGTATAATCACACACTGCTCTGTATAATCACACACTGCTCTGTATAATCACACACTGCTCTGTATAATCATACACTGCTCTGTATAGTCACACACTGCTCTGTATAATCACACACTGCTTTATATAATCACACACTGCTCTGTATAATCACACACTGCTCTGTATAATCACACACTGCCCTGTATAATCACACACTGCTCTGTATAATCACAAACTGCTTTATATAATCACACACTGCTCTGTATAATCACACACTGCCCTGTATAATCACACACTGCTCTGTATAATCACACACTGCTCTGTATAATCATACACTGCTCTGTATAGTCACACACTGCTCTGTATAATCACACACTGCTTTATATAATCACACACTGCTCTGTATAATCACACACCGCTCTGTATAATCACACACTGCCCTGTATAATCACACACTGCCCTGTATAATCACACACTGCTCTGTATAATCACACACTGCTCTGTATAATCACACACTGCTCTGTATAATCATACACTGCTCTGTATAGTCACACACTGCTCTGTATAATCACACACTGCTCTGTATAATCACACACTGCTCTGTATAATCACACACTTCCCTGTATAATCATACACTGCTCTGTATAGTCACACACTGCTCTGTATAATCACACACTGCTCTGTATAATCACACACTGCTCTGTATAATCACACACTGCTCTGTATAATCACACACTGCCCTGTATAATCACACACTGCTCTGTATAATCACACACTGCTCTGTATAATCACACACTGCTTTATATAATCACACACTGCTTTATATAATCATACACTGCTCTGTATAATCACATACTGCTCTGCATAATCACACACTGCTTTATATAATCACACACTGCTTTATATAATCATACACTGCTCTGTATAATCACACACTGCTCTGTATAATCACACACTGCTTTATATAATCACACACTGCTTTATATAATCATACACTGCTCTGTATAATCACACGCTGCTTTATATAATCATACACTGCTCTGTATAATCACACACTGCTCTGTATAATCACACACTGCTCTGTATAATCACACACTGCTTTATATTATCATACACTGCTCTGTATAATCACACACTGCTCTGTATAATCTCACACTGCTCTGTATAATCACACACTGCTCTGTATAATCACACACTGCTCTGTATAATCTCACACTGCTCTGTATAATCACACACTGCGTTATATAATCACATACTGCTCTGTATAATCACACGCTGCTTTATATAATCACACACTGCTCTGTATAATCACACACTGCTTTATATAATCATACACTGCTCTGTATAATCACACACTGCTTTATATAATCACACACTGCTCTGTATAATCACACACTGCTTTGTATAATCACACACTGCCCTGTATAATCACACACTGCTCTATATAATCACACACTGCTCTATATAATCACACTGTTTCATATACTCATTCACAGCCATGCACATGCACTCAGCATTAAAACACACAGACACTTACACACACTTTTTAACCATGAAGAAGCTTTGACGGCATGAAGCACATTTTGCAGCTGCACGGCACTAAGTTTTGGGGATGTTGCTTCATTTCAGGCTCACCTCAGCTTCCTCTGAATGTCCCATTTCATTTCCTGCCCAACATTATCTCATCTAGATCTGATGTTTAACCTTTTCATGACTGCACAGAGAGGAACACAGAAATCACAAGAACTACTTTTTAAATGCTGAAGGTGTTAACCCCACAGTTTAATTTAAAAGATGACATTTACTGCTCTGCTGTCTGGTTTATGACAACTACATGGTAGACTGAAGTTTTTCCCACGCAAAAGGTTTTCTGGTTTTAAATGTTGCCTTTTCTGATTGCCCAGGTTTGAGTTTATGAAGATCTGAGAGGCTCTTCCTTCAAATGTAGATGATGCTATTTACTATATAGAGCAACAATAACCTATAAAAGCAGCACAATTTATTTTATATCACTCACCATTATGGGCTAGAATACAAGTGGAGCGCTAATTAGCTCTTTCGCTAGAGCAGTAACTGCACTAGCGGTAAGCCTTTTGCGCGCATCGGTTTGCACTGGTATTACGAGTTGAAAGTAAACATTTATCATACAAAAGGAACTATCTGCGCTACTTCCCAAATAATAGTTAAATACAATGGTTACAATACGAATGCTCCGGTTACCATATCAATGTTAATAAGAGCTGTGCAACAATGGATAATATAAATGTGCATGCAATGTTCAAAGGTAATGTCTCTATTGTTAAATCTTTCAAACGGAATCAGAGGTGAGGGTGGCCAAATGATGACCGTATACAGCATGCCATGCTGGGTGTTTTAATATAAAGCTGACCACAGTACCTCACTATGTTCATTTGCCAGTGTGGTAACAAAGTGCAAAACGTGCCCTCCAAAATACATTAATGTTAATCCTTCCAAGCACTCCAGCTCGTGGTGGCGGCGTCTGCAAACGGCTCCTGGGTCTGGCCGGATGATGACATCACCCGGTAGTGGGTATGATGTCCCAGATGCTGCTCCAGCGATACTGAGCTTGATCCTCTCAGCAAACCAGGTAAACAGAAAAACAGGGAGACAAAAGAAGCACAAAACTCAATTCAAGTGAGTTTTATTAAACAAGAATATAACGCAAAAAAAGAAACACACTTACAAGATATGCAAGGTATATCAGCATGTAGTCAATACAGACAACCAGGTAAGCGATTCACAGGATCAGGTCCGGGAAGATGAAAATAATTTGCTCACATGTGAAACCACCGTGTCTCCCAGAACAGCAATCTCCGGTTACCAGATTCAGGAATTCACTTGACAAAAGTGTGTAATGACAAAGTGGCAATGCTCAATGGCAATATTTAAAATGATTTTAAAAACAATGCTATGATAGCGAGAAACCTCAACGCGTTTCACCCGTTCCACGGTTGTGCTTTATCAAGAGGACAAATAACATATAATCACACAGGTGGCAAATCCCTTCTTAAAGGCTTCAACAACCAATCGTATGGGGGGGGGGGTGCAAATACGCACACCTCTCTAGTGACAGCCTTATGGGATGCTAGATAACCATTGGAATTGATTATACAGAGCAGTGTGTGATTATATAAAGCAGTGTGTGATTATATAAAGCAGTGTGTGATTATACAGAGCAGTGTGTGATTACACAGAGCAGTGTGTGATTACACAGAGCAGTGTGTGATTATACAGAGCAGTGTGTGATTATACAGAGCAGTGTGTGATTATACAGAGGAGTGTATGATTATATAAAGCAGTGTGATTACATGAAGCAGTGTGTGATTATATAAAGCAGTGTGTGATTATACAGAGCAGTGTGTGATTATACAGAGCAGTGTGTGATTATATAAAGCAGTGTGATTACATGAAGCAGTGTGTGATTATATAAAGCAGTGTGTGATTATACAGAGCAGTGTGTGATTATACAGAGCAGTGTGTGATTATATAAAACAGTGTGTGATTATATAAAGCAGTGTGTGATTATACAGATCAGTGTGTGATTACACAGAGCAGTGTGTGATTACACAGAGCAGTGTGTGATTATACAGAGCAGTGTGTGATTATACAGAGCATTGTGTGATTATACAGGGCACTGTGTGATTATATAGAGCAGTGTGTGATTATACAGAGCAGTGTGTGATTATACAGAGCAGTGTGTGATTATATAAAGCAGTGTGTTATTATACAGAGCAGTGTGTGATTATACAGAGCAGTGTGTGATTATACAGAGCATTGTGTGATTATACAGAGCAGTGTGTGATTATCCGTTTGTAATGTCCTTTGCTGTCGGAAGTTGCGCACGCATCCTCAAAGGAATGTTGGCAGCGCAAGGCATCCAACAGAATGTTGGCTGAGGGCACAGCCAAAAGAATCCAGGTGGATTCCGAAAATGGCAGAGTGGTGAAAGAATCCTGCCAATTTCGGAATCCACCGGGATGCAGCAAAGGCAAACGGAGCATTATAAAAAAAAAAACTGCCCGCATTAAATATTAGAAAAAAAAATACTGCCCGCAATAACTATATAAAAAAAAAAAAACTAAGCGCCCACAATAAGTATTAAAAAAAAAACTAAATCGCCCGTAAACTGACCACCCGCACGAAATATTAAGAAAAAGCCCCAACTACCTAATAAAATTATCAACCCCTAAATCCGCAAATCCCAACATCGCAAACTACCTAATACACGAAGAATGAAGGTTTCTTTAAATGACGTCATCCAAGATGGCGTCCCTTAAATTTCGATTGGCTGATATGATTCTATCAGCCAATCGGAATTAAGGTAGGAAAAATCCTATTGGCTTATCCAATCAGCCAATGGGATTGAGCTCGCATTCTATTGGCTGATTGGAACAGCCAATAGAATGCGAGCTCAATCCTATTAGCTGATCCAATCAGCCAATAGGATTGAACTTCAATCCTATTGGCTGAGATCAGCGCGAGGCATCCAACAGAATGTTGGCTGAGGGCACAGCCAAAAGAATCCAGGTGGATTCCGAAAATGGCAGAGTGGTGAAAGAATCCTGCCAAAAAAACCTAAGTTAAAAAATAAACCTCCCCCCCACAAAAATGTTAAAAAAACCTAACACTAAAGCCCCAAATAGATACTCACGTTTCAGAAGTACGGCGGAGAAGTTCTTCTTCCAGGCACGTCCATCATCTTCATCCACAGAGAAGGCGGTGCGGAGCGGAGGTCTGGAGCAGTCTTCCCAGAAGTGGGGATCCTTGGTGGCAGTCATCGGCAGGGTGGTGCTCCTCAGCGGTGATGACACACCTCATCAGCGGCGGTCCTCGGCGAAGGCGTGGTGGTTCCTCTTCATGCGAATGTACGCCAAACAGTGAAGAAAGAATTCAAGGTACCCCATATTAATTGGGGTACCTTGAATTCCTATTGGTTGAAATTCTCAAAATCAGCCAATAGGATGAGAGCTACTGAAATCTTATTGGCTGATTTGAACAGCCAATAGGATTTCAGTAGCTCTCATTCTATTGGCTGCTTTGAAAAATTCAGCAGCCAATAGAATGAGCGCTACTGAAATCTTATTGGCTCATTTCAACAGCCAATAGGATTTCTTTTGCATGATGTACGGAGTCCACGGATTCATCCTAACTTGTGGGATATTGTCCTTCCTGACAGGAAGTAGCAAAGAGAGAACCACAGCAGAGCTGTCTATATAGCTCCCCCCTTAACTCGACCCCCCAGTCATTCTCTTTGCTGGCTCTAAGCAGGAAGAGTAAAGAGAAGAGGTGTTAAACTGTTGGTTTTATTTTATCTTCAATCAAGTGTTTGTTATTTTTAAATGGTACCGGTGTTGTACTATTTACTCTCAGGCAGGACATAGATGAAGATTTCTGCCTGGAGGATGATGATCTTAGCATTTGTAACTAAGGTCCACTGCTGTTCCCACAGTAGCTGAGGAGTACAGGAAAACTTCAGTATGAGGAACGGTTTCTTGCTATACAGCAATGAGGTATGTTCAGTCATATTTTCTGCAGAGACTGTGTTAACTCAGAAAGGCTGACAGTGTCCCCATTAGGGGAAGGGGAAGCAGTAATCCTAGTGTTATCAGAGGTTTTTACTAGCTTGCATAAAGGGTTAATTTTTTGTGGGCACTCAGTTTGTTATGTGAATTTGGGACAAACGTTTTTGTGTCTGGGAGTAACGTTTTCTGTTTTATGGGACATTTGATTGAGGGTTCTTTGGGATTGTTTATAACCCACATGGCTTTCAGGCAGGCTTTGTTAGTTTTGTGTAGGCCCCAGCAACATTGAGTGAGGTGGGCGGGCCTACATTTACAAGCAGCAAGCAGCTTCTCCTGAGGTCCTGATAGTTTTCTGAGGGACTAATTGAAGCTTTAAACCCCATATTATCGCTTCCTAAGGGCAGGTAGGGCCACAGCAGAACTGTGGCAAGGTGCTTTAGGGGTTTTTAACCGGTTTTAGACATATTTCAATCCGGTTTTGTCATTTGGGGGTTTATTGCTTATTAACTTGTGGTGCAATCCTTCTAAAGCTTAGTGGGTACACTGTTAAAATTTCAGAAAAATTGAAGCAATTTTAACCTGTTTTGCAGTTTGTGTATGCCTTTTTTTCTCTTAAAGGCACAGTACCGTTTTTGCAAATTGTGTTTTTTTCATTAAATAAAGTGTTTTCCAAGTTTGCTTGCTTTATTACTAGTCTGTTAAACATGTCTGACACTGAGGAAACTCATTGTTCAGTTTGTTTAGAAGCCATTGTGGAACCCCCTCTTAGAATGTGTCCCACTTGTACTGATATGTCTATAAATTGCAACAGCATATTTTGACTTATAAAAGTTTGGCATTAGATGATTCTCAGACAGAAGGAAATCAGGTTTTGCCATCTAGTTCTAACCAAGTGTCACAACCAGTAACGCCCGCACAAGCGACGCCAAGTACTTCTACTGCGTCTAATTCTTTCACCTTGCAAGATATGGCTTCAGTTATGAATACTACCCTCATAGAGGTTTTATCTAAGCTGCCTGGGCTGCAAAGGAAGCGCAGTAGCTCTGGGTTAAGAACAAATGCTGAGCCTTCTGACACTTTAGTAGCCGTATCCTATATTCCTTCACAATGTTCTGAAGTAGGGATGAGGGATTTGCTGTCTGAGGGAGAGATTTCTGATTCCGAAAAGCTGTTCTCTCAGACAGATTCAGATATGACGGCATTTAAATTTAAGCTAGAGCACCTCCGCTTATTGCTCAGGGAGGTTTTAGCTACTATGGATGATTGTGACCCTATTGTAGTTCCAGAGAAATTGTGTAAAATGGACAAATATTTAGAGGTTCCTGTTTACACTGATGTGTTTCCGGTCCCTAAGAGGATTTCGGACATTGTTACTAAGGAGTGGGATAAACCAGGTATTCCGTTCTCTCCCCCTCCTGTTTTCAAGAAAATGTTTCCCATTTCTGACACCATAAAGGACTCATGGCAGACGGTCCCTAAGGTGGAGGGAGCTATTTCTACCCTGGCTAAGCGTACAACTATACCTATTGAAGACAGTTGTGCTTTCATTGGTCCTATGGATAAAAAATTAGAGGGTCTCCTAAAGAAAATTTTTGTTCATTAAGGTTTTCTTCTTCAACCTATAGCATGCATTGTTCCTGTAACCACTGCAGCTGCCTTTTGGTTTGAGGCTCTAGAAGAGGCTCTTCAGATGGAGACCCCACTAGATGATATTTTGGACAGAATTAAGGCTCTTAAATTGGCTAATTCTTTTATTACAGTCACCGCTTTTCACCTTGCAAAATTAGCGGCTAAGAATTCAGGTTTTGCCATTTTTGCGCATAGAGCGTTATGGCTTAAGTCCTGGTCAGCTGATGTGTCATCTAAATCTAAGATTTTGTCCATCCGTTTCAAAGGTAAGACCCTATTCGGGCCTGCATTGAAAGAGATCATTTCAGACATTACTGGAGGGAAGGGTCATACCCTCCCTCAGGATAAGTCAAATAAGACAAGGACCAAACAAAATAATTTTCGTTCCTTTCGAAAATTCAAGAGTGGTCCCTCTACCTCTTCCCCTGCTGCAAAGCAAGAGGGGAACTTTACTCAATCCAAGCCAACCTGGAGACCTAATCAGTCTTGGAACAAGGGTAAACAGGTCAAAAAGCCTGCTGCTGCCACTAAGTCAGCATGAAGGGGTAGCCCCCAATCTGGGCCCGGATCTAGTAGGGGGCAGACTCTCTCTCTTTGCTCAGGCCTGGGCAAGAGACGTTCAGGATTCCTGGGCAGTAGAAATTGTAACCCAGGGATACCTTCTAGATTTCAAGGATTCCCCTCCAAGGGGGAGGTTCCATCTTTCTCAATTGTCTGTAAACCCGACAAAAAGAGAGGCGTTCTTACGCTGTGTAGAAGACCTTTTTACCATGGGAGTGATCTTCCCAGTTCCAAAAGCAGAACAGGGGCAGGGGTTCTACTCCAATCTGTTTATAGTTCCCAAAAAGGAGGGAACCTTCAGACCAATTCTGGATCTCAAGATCCTAAACCAATTCCTAGGAGTTCCATCTTTCAAGATGGAGACCATTCGGACTATCTTACCATTGATCCAGGAGGGTCAATATATGACCACCGTGGACTTAAAGGATGCGTATCTGCACATTCCTATCCACAAAGATCATCACCAGTTCCTCAGGTTCGCCTTTCTGGACAAGCATTATCAGTTTGTGGCTCTTTCGGGTTGGCCACGGTGCCACAAATCTTCATGAAGGTGCTAGGGTCCCTTCTGGTGGTTCTAAGGCCACGGAGCATAGCAGTGGCGCCTTATCTAGATGACATTCTAATTCAAGCATCATCCTTCAAACTAGCCAAGTCTCACACGGACTTAGTGTAGGCCTTTCTAAGGTCTCACGGGTGGAAAGTGAACATAAAAAATAGTTCTCTTTCCCCCCTCACAAGAGTTTCATTTCTTGGGACTCTGATAGACTCGGTGGACATGAAAATATTTCTGACGGAGGTCAGGAAATCAAAGATTTTGTCCACCTGCCGAGCTCTTCATTCCATTCCTCGGCCGTCAGTGGCTCAGTGTATGGAGGTAATCGGACTAATGGTAGCGGCAATGGACATAGTTCCATTTGCTCGCTTGCATCTCAGACCACTGCAACTATGCATGCTCAATCAGTGGAATGGGGATTATGTGGATTAATCTCCTCAGATAAATCTGGTTCAAGAGACCAGAGACTCTCTTTTTTTGGTGGTTGTCACAGAATCATCTGTCCCAGGGAATATGTTTCCACAGGCCAGAATGGGTTATAGTGACAACAAACGCCAGTCTTCTGGGCTGGGGTGCAGTCTGGAATTCCCTGAAAGCTCAGGGTTTGTGGACTCAGGAGGAGGCTCTCCTACCGATAAATATTTTGGAATTAAGAGCGATATTCAATGCTCTCCAGGCATGGCCTCAGCTGGCTTCGGCCAGATTCATCAGGTTTCAGTCGGACAACATCACGACTGTGGCTTATATCAATCATCAGGGCGGAACAAAGAGTTCCTTAGCGATGATAGAGGTCTCAATGATAATCCAATGGGCAGAGGCTCAGTCTTGCCATCTGTCAGAAAATCTGCCTTCCAGTTCTCTACACCTGGGATATAGATTGCTAAGTCGTCAGACTTTTCATCCAGGGGAGTGGGAACTCCATCCAGAGGTGTTTACTCAGCTGGTTCGGCTATGGGGCACACTAGAGTTGGATCTGATGGCGTCTCGTCAGAACTCCAAACTTCCTTGTTAGGGCTCCAGGTCAAGGGATCCCCAGACTGTACTGATAGATGCTCTAGCAGTACCCTGGTCGTTCAACCTGGCTTATGTGTTTCCACCTTTCCCTCTCCTTCCACGTCTGATTGCCAGAATCAAACAGGAGAGAGCATTGGTGATTTTGATAGCGCCTGCATGGCCACGCAGGACTTGGTATGCAGACCTGGTGGACATGTCATCCCTTCCACCATGGTCTCTGCCATTGAGACAGGACCTTCTGATTCAAGGTCCATTCAAGCATCCAAATCTAATTTCTCTGCAACTGACTGCTTGGAGATTGAACGCTTGATTCTATCAAAGCGGGGTTTCTCTGAGTCAGTCATAAATACCTTGATTCAGGCTCGAAAGCCTGTTACCAGGAAAATTTATCATAAGATATGGCGTAAATATCTTTTTTGGTGCAAATCCAAAGGCTTCTCCTGGAGTAAAATCAGGATTCCTAGGATTTTGTCTTTTCTCCAAGAGGGCTTGGAGAAAGGATTATCAGGTAGTTCCCTAAAGGGACAGATATCTGCTCTGTCTATTTTGTTGCACAAGCGTCTGGCAGATATTCCAGACATTCTGGCTTTTTGTCAGGCTTTAGAATTAAGCCTGTGTTTAAACCTATTGCTCCACCATGGAGTCTAAATTTAGTTCTTAGAGTTCTTCAGGGGGTTCCGTTTGAACCCATGCATTCCATAGATATTAAGCTTTTATCTTGGAAAGTTTTGTTCCTAGTTGCTATCTCTTCAGCTTGAAGAGTTTCTAAACTATCTGCATTACAATGTGACTCTCCTTATCTTGTGTTCCATGCTGATAAGGTGGTTTTGCGTACCAAGCCTGGGTTCCTACCTAAGGTTGTTACTAACAAGAATATCAATCAAGAAATTGTTGTTCCTTCTCTGTGTCCTAATCTTTCTTGTAAGAAGGAACGTCTGTTGCACAACTTGGACGTGGTTCATGCTTTGAAATTTTATTTGCAGGCAACCAAAGATTTTCATCAAACATCTTCTTTGTTTCTTGTCTATTCTGGAAAGCGTAGGGGTCAACAGGCTAGGGCGACTTCTCTTTCCTTTTGGCTGAAAAGCATCATCCGTTTGGCTTATGAGACTGCTGGACAGCAGCCTCCTAAAAGGATTACAGCTCATTCTACTAGAGAGGTAGCTTCCACATGGGCTTTTGAAAATGATGCTTCTGTTGAGCAGATTTGTAAGGCTGCAACTTGGTCGTTGCTTCATACCTTTTCAAAATTTTATAAATTTGATACTTTTGCTTCTTCGGAGGCTATTTTTGGGAGAAAGGTTTTGCAAGCAGTGGTGCCTTCCGTTTAGGTTCCTGTCATGTCCCTCCCTTCATCTGTGTCCTAAAGCTTTGGTATTGGTATCCCACAAGTTAGGATGAATCTGTGGACTCGGTACACCATGCAAAAGAAAACAAAATTTATGCTTACCTGATAAATTTCTTTCATTTGCGATGTACCGAGTCCACGGCCCTTCCTGTCTATTCAAGACAGATAGTATTTTTTTATGTAAACTTCAGTCACCTCTGCACCTAATAGTTTCTCCTTTTCTTCCTTGGCCTGGGGTGTGGAGTTAAGGGGGAGCTATATAGACAGCTCTGCTGTGGTGCTCTCTTTGCTACTTCCTGTCAGGAAGGACAATATCCCACAAGTTAGGATGAATCCGTGGACTCGGTACATCGCAAAAGAAAGAAATTTATCAGGCAAGCATAAATTTTGTTTTTAGTAGCTCTAATCCTTTTGGCTGTTTTGAAAAATTCAGCCAGTAGGAATGCAAGGTACCCCAAATTGATTGCTGTACTTTGCATTCTTTCTTCAATATACCACGGACAATCTGATGAAGAGGAGCCTCCATGTCGCCAAAGACCGCCGCCGCCAAGGACCGCCGCCAAGGACCGCCGCCAAGGACCGCCGCCAAGGATCGCCACATCTGGGAAGACCGCTCCTGACGTCCGCTCTGCGCCGCCTTTGCTGTGGATGAAGATGATGGACCAGCCTGGAAGAAGACCTTCTCCACTGGACTTCTGAAACCGTGAGTACCTATTTGAGGCTTTTGTGTTAGGCTTTTTTTAAAAAATTTTAATTTAGTTTTTTTTTTGGGGCACTTGGAAAAAGAGCTAAATGCCCTTTTAAGGGCAGTGAAAAAGAGCTAAATGCCCTTTTAAATGAAATGCCCATACAAATGCCCTTTTCAGGGCAATGGGTAGTTCAGGTTTTTTTAGTGTTAGTTTTTTTGGGGGGTTTTACTGTTAGGGGGGATTTTGTTTATTTTTAACGTAAAAGAGCTGTTTAACTTAGGGCAATGCCCTACAAAAAGCCCTTTTTAGATTAGGCGGTGTTTTATTTAGGGGGGGAGATTAGGTTTTTTTTTTTTATTTTGGAAAATGTGTTTATTTTTTTCTGTAGTTCTATTTTTATTTTTTGTACTTACAACATATAGACTGCCCTCTGGGCAGGCTTACCAACTAGTATAATATAAAGCAGTGTGTGATTATACAGAGCAGTGTGTGATTATACAGAGCAGTGTGTGATTAGATAAAGCAGTGTGTTATTAGATAAAGCAGTGTGTGATTATACAGAGCAGTGTGTGATTATACAGAGCAGTGTGTGATTATATAAAGCAGTGTGTGATTATACAGAGAAGTGTGTGATTATATAAAGCAGTGTGTGATTATACAGAGCAGTGTGTGATTATATAAAGCAGTGTGTGATTTTATAATGCAGTGTGTGATTATATAAAGCAGTGTGTGATTGTACAGAGCAGTGTGTGATTACATAAAGCAGTGTGTGATTATATAGAGCAGTGTGTTAGATTATATAAAGCAGTGTGTGATTATATAGAACAGAGTGTGATTATACAGAGCAGTGTGTGATTATATAAAGCAGTGTGTGATTATGCAGAGCAGTGTGTGATTATACAGAGCAGTGTGTGAATATATAAAGCAGTGTGTGATTATGCAGAGTAGTGTGTGATTATACAGAGCAGTGTGAGAATATATAAAGCAGTGTGTGATTATGCAGAGCAGTGTGTGATTATACAGAGCAGTGTGTGATTATATAAAGCAGTGGGTGATTATACAGAGCAGTGTGTGATTATACAGAGCAGTGTGTGAATATATAAAGCAGTGTGTGATTATGCAGAGCAGTGTGTGATTATACAGAGCAGTATGTGATTATACAGAGCAGTGTGTGATTATATAAAGCAGTGGGTGATTATTTAAAGCAGTGTGTGATTATATAAAGCAGTGTGTGATTATACAGAGAAGTGTGTGATTATATAAAGCAGTGTGTGATTATACAGAGCAGTGTGTGATTATACAGAGCAGTGTGTGATTATATAAAGCAGTGTGTGATTATACAGAGAAGTGTGTGATTATATAAAGCAGTGTGTGATTATACAGAGCAGTGTGTGATTATACAGAGCAGTGTGTGATTATATAAAGCAGTGTGTGATTTTATAATGCAGTGTGTGATTGTACAGAGCAGTGTGTGATTACATAAAGAAGTGTGTGATTATATAGAGCAGTGTGTTAGATTATATAAAGCAGTGTGTGATTATACAGAGCAATGTGTGATTATACAGAGCAGTGTGTGATTATATTGAGCAGTGTGTGATTATACAGAGCAGTGTGAGATTATATAAAGCAGTGTGTGATTATGCAGAGCAGTGTGTAATTATACAGAACAGTTTGTAATTATATAAAGCAATGTATGATTATACAGAGCAATGTGTGAATATATAAAGCAGTGTGTGATTATGCAGAGCAGTGTGTGATTATACAGAGCAGTTTATGATTATATAAAGCAGTGGGTGATTATATAAAGCAGTGTGTGATTATTTAGAGCAGTGTGAGATTATTTAGAGCAGTGTGAGATTATACAGAGCAGTGTGTGATTATATAAAGCAGTGTGTGATTATACAGAGCAGTGTGTGATTATATAAAGCAGCGTGTGATTATACAGAGCAGTGTGTGATTATATAAAGCAGTGTGTGATTATATAAAGCAGTGTGCGATTATACAGAGCAGTGTGTGATTATACAGAGCAGTGTGTGATTATATAAAGCAGTGTGTGATTATACAGAGCAGTGTGTGATTATATAAAGCAGTGTGTGATTATTTAGAGCAGTGTGAGATTATTTAGAGCAGTGTGAGATTATACAGAGCAGTGTGTGATTATATAAAGCAGTGTGTGATTATTAAAGCAGTGTGTGATTATACAGAGCAGTGTGTGATTATATAAAGCAGTGTGTGATTAGATAAAGCAGTGTGTGATTATACAGAGCAGTGTGTGATTATACAGAGCAGTGTGTGATTATATAAAGCAGTGTGTGATTATACAGAGAAGTGTGTGATTATATAAAGCAGTGTGTGATTATACAGAGCAGTGTGTGATTATACAGAGCAGTGTGTGATTATATAAAGCAGTGTGTGATTTTATAATGCAGTGTGTGATTATATAAAGCAGTGTGTGATTGTACAGAGCAGTGTGTGATTACATAAAGCAGTGTGTGATTATATAGAGCAGTGTGTTAGATTATATAAAGCAGTGTGTGATTATATAGAACAGAGTGTGATTATACAGAGCAGTGTGTGATTATATAAAGCAGTGTGTGATTATACAGAGCAGTGTGTGAATATATAAAGCAGTGTGTGATTATGCAGAGCAGTGGGTGATTATACAGAGCAGTGTGTGATTATACAGAGCAGTGTGTGAATATATAAAGCAGTGTGTGATTATGCAGAGCAGTGTGTGATTATACAGAGCAGTATGTGATTATACAGAGCAGTGTGTGATTATAAAAAGCAGTGGGTGATTATATAAAGCAGTGTGAGATTATTTAGAGCAATGTGTGATTATATAGAGCAGTGTGTGATTATACAGAGCAGTGTGTGATTATACAGAGCAGTGTGTGATTATATAAAGCAGTGTGTGATTATACAGAGAAGTGTGTGATTATATAAAGCAGTGTGTGATTATACAGAGCAGTGTGTGATTATATAAAGCAGTGTGTGATTATATAAAGCAGTGTGTGATTATACAGAGCAGTGTGTGATTATACAGAGCAGTGTGTGATTATATAAAGCAGCGTGTGATTATACAGAGCAGTGTGTGATTATATAAAGCAGCGTGTGATTATACAGAGCAGTGTGTGATTATATAAAGCAGTGTGTGATTATATATGTGATTATATAAAGCAGTGTGTGATTATATAAAGAAGTGTGTGATTATACAGAGCAGTGTGTGATTATATAAAGCAGTGTGTGATTATACATAACAGTGTGTGATTATATAAAGCAGTGTGTGATTATATAAAGCAGTGTGTGATTATACAGAGCAGTGTGTGATTATACAGAGCAGTGTGTGATTATATAAAGCAGTGTGATTATACAGAGCAGTGTGTGATTATACAGTGCAGTGTGTGATTATATAAAGCAGTGTGTGATTATACAGAGCAGTGTGTGATTATATAAAGCAGTGTGTGATTATATAAAGCAGTGTGTGATTATACAGAGCAGTGTGTGATTATACAGAGCAGTGTGTGATTATATAAAGCAGCGTGTGATTATACAGAGCAGTGTGTGATTATATAAAGCAACGTGTGATTATACAGAGCAGTGTGTGATTATATAAAGCAGTGTGTGATTATATATGTGATTATATAAAGCAGTGTGTGATTATATAAAGAAGTGTTTGATTATACAGAGCAGTGTGTGATTATATAAAGCAGTGTATGATTATACATAACAGTGTGTGATTATATAAAGCAGTGTGTGATTATATAAAGCAGTGTGTGATTATTCAGAGCAGTGTGTGATTATATAAAGCAGTGTGTGATTATATAAAGCAGCGTGTGATTATACAGAGCAGTGTGTGATTATATAAAGCAGTGTATGATTACACAGAGCAGTGTGTGACTATATAAAGCAGCGTGTGATTATACAGAGCAGTGTGTGATTATATAAAGCAGTGTGTGATTATATAAAGCAGTGTGTGATTATACAGAGCAGTGTGTGATTATATAAAGCAGTGTGTGATTATATAAAGCAGTTTGTGATTATATAAAGCAGTGTGTGATTATATAAAGCAGTGTGTGATTATATAAAGCAGTGTATGATTATACAGAGCAGTGTGTGATTATATTAAGCAGCATGTGATTATACAGAGCAGTGTGTGATTATATAAAGCAGTGTGTGATTATATAAAGCAGTGTGTGATTATATAAAGCAGCATGTGATTATACAGAGCAGTGCATGATTATGTAAAGCAGTGTGTGATTATATAAAGCAGTGTATGCTTACACAGAGCAGTGTGTGACTATATAAAGCAGAATGTGATTATACAGAGCAGTGTGTGATTATATAAAGCAGTGTGTGATTATATAAAGCAGTGTGTGATTATACAGAGCAGTGTGTGATTATACAGAGCAGTGTGTGATTATATAAAGCAGTGTGTGATTATACAGAGCAGTGTGTGATTATATAAAGCAGTGTGTGATTATATAAAGCAGTGTGTGATTATATAAAGCAGTGTATGATTATACAGAGCAGTGTGTGATTATATAAAGCAGCATGTGATTATACAGAGCAGTGTGTGATTATATAAAGCAGTGTGTGATTATATAAAGCAGCATGTGATTATACAGAGCAGTGCGTGATTATGTAAAGCAGTGTGTGATTATATAAAGCAGTGTGTGATTATATAAAGCAGTGTGTCTTTAGCATCACAGGTACCACCAGCCTCTTTAGTGTCACAGGTGCCACCAGCCTCTTTAGTGTCACAGGTGCCACCAGCCTCTTTAGTGTCACAGTATTTCCTCCAGTAGGTGATCCTCTGCACCTGATTCACTAACATTCACTCATCTCTTTGCCCTTGAGTGAATTGGTTGCACAGAATCACATACTAAGCTGGAGAGGCTGGTGAGATTGTCCCCAATGTTACCTCAGATGGCATTCAGAAGTAATTATGATTTTACACGGTTATTAAACTGTTGTTGTATTTGTTCCATAAACTGGGATACATATTAAAGAACACAACATGAATATAAAGCAGAACCCTCAACTCTATACCCTGAATTTTGCTTTGCATTTTTAAGCTTTAAAATGACTTCTGTATGAAATAGAGAAGTGTGAAAAGTAACCACAAACCACATCCTGCTGCATGGCAACGAGCTGAGGCGCCACAAACAGTGATATACATAGGGACAAACTGGACACGTTAGAATAAGAGCACAGTTATAGGGGGATGAAAAAAAGGTGACAACACAGGAAAGGGGAGAAATTGCACAAAGTGACCACACAAGAAAGAGCAGAGGGTTCAAGCAATGACAATACAGGACACAGTTAAACAACCCAGAGGCAAGTGCACAGCTATACACACAGGACAGGGACACACATTTACACAACCCATAGGCAAGTGCACAGCTATACACACAAGGAATGGACACACAGTCACACAACCCAGAGGCAAGTGCACAGCTATACACACAGGACAGGGACACACATTTACACAACCCATAGGCAAGTGCACAGCTATACACACAGGACAGGGACACACATTTACACAACCCATAGGCAAGTGCACAGCTATACACACAAGGAATGGACACACAGTCACACAACCCAGAGGCAAGTGCACAGCTATACACACAAGGAATGGACACACAGTCACACAACCCAGAGGCATGTGCACAGCTATACACACAGGACAGGGACACACATTTACACAACCCAGAGGCAAGTACACAGCTATACACACAGGGAAGGGACACACAGTTACACAACCCAGAGGCAAGTGCAGAGCTATACACACAGGACAGGGACACACAGTTACACAACCCAGAGGCATGTGCACAGCTATACGCACAGGGAAGCTACACACAGTTACCCAACCCAGAGGCATGTGCACAGCTATACACACAGGGAAGCTACACACAGTTACACAACCCAGAGGCATGTGCACAGCTATACACACAGGGGAGGTACACACAGTTACACAACCCAGAGACATGTGCACAGCGATACACACAGGGAATGGACACACAGTCACACAACCCAGAGGCATGTGCACAGCTAAACACACAGGACAGGGACACACAGATACACAACCCAGAGGCATGTGCACAGCTATACACACAGGGAAGCTACACACAGTTACACAACCCAGAGCTATACACACAGGGAATGGACACACAGTCACACAACCCAGAGGCATGTGCACAGCCACACACACAGGGAATGGACACACAGTCACACAACCCAGAGGCAAGTGCACAGCTATACACACAAGGAATGGACACACAGTCACACAACCCAGAGGCATGTGCACAACTAAACACACAGGACAGGGACACACAGTTACACAACCCAGAGGCATGTGCACAGCTATACACACAGGGAAGGAACACACAGATACACAACCCAGAGGCATGTGCACAGCTATACACACAGGGAAGGTACACACAGTCACACAACCCAGAGGCATGTACACAGCTATACACACAGCACAGGGAAGGTACACACAGTTACACAACCCAGAGGCATGTGCACAGCTATACACACAGGGAATGGACACACAGTCACACAACCCAGAAGCGAGTGCACAGCTATACACACAGGGAAGGGACACACAGTCACACAACCCAGAGGCAAGTGCACAGCTATACACACAGGGAAGGTACACACAGTCACACAACCCAGAGGCAAGTGCACAGCTATACACACAGGGAAGGTACACACAGTTACACAACCCAAAGGCATGTGCACAGCTATACACACAGGGAAGGGACACACAGTCACACAACCCAGAGGCAAGTGCACAGCTATACACACAGGACAGGGACACACAGTTACACAACCCAGAGGCAAGTGCACAGCTATACACACAGGGAAGGGACACACAGTTACACAACCCAGAGGCATGTGCACAGCTATACACACAGGGAAGGTACACACAGTCACACAACCCAGAGGCATGTGCACAGCTATACACACAGCACAGGGAAGGTACACACAGTTACACAACCCAGAGGCATGTGCACAGCTATACACACAGGGAATGGACACACAGTTACACAACCCAGAGGCAAGTGCACAGCTATACACACAGGACAGGGACACACAGTTACACAACCCAGAGGCAAGTGCACAGCTATACACACAGGGAAGGTACACACAGCCACACAACCCAGAGGCATGTGCACAGCTATACACACAGGGAAGGCACTCACAGTCACACAACCCAGAGGCAAGTGCACAGCTATACACATAGGACAGGGACACACAGTCACACAACCCATAGGCAAGTGCACAGCTATACACACAGGGAAGGGACACACAGTTACACAACCCAGAGGCATGTGCACAGCTATACACACAGGGAAGGTACACACAGTTACACAACCCAGAGGCATGTGCACAGCTATACACACAGCACAGGGAAGGTACACACAGTTACACAATCCAGAGGCATGTGCACAGCTATACACACAGGGAATGGACACACAGTTACACAACCCAGAGGCAAGTGCACAGCTATACACACAGGGAAGGTACACACAGCCACACAACCCAGAGGTAAGTGCACAGCTATACACACAGGGGAGGTACACACAGTTACACAACCCAAAGGCATGTGCACAGCTATACACACAGGGAAGGGACACACAGTCACACAACCCAGAGGCAAGTGCACAGCTATACACACAGGGAAGGGACACACAGTCACACAACCCAGAGGCAAGTGCACAGCTATACACACAGGACAGGGACACACAAATAAATAACCCAAAGAAAGGGGGGGGGGGATAGGGGGGAAATCGTCTCACAATATGGTACCATAACACAGAGAGGGGACAGATAGTGTCACAGCATAGTCATATAGCACAGAAAAAGGGGACGCACAAGTCATATAAAATGGCAGAATGCAGGTAATGTCACAGGCATACTGTAATAAAAAAAATGAAAAAGAATAAAAGACACTAGTCACAAATCTATAGTCACTGAGCAACCAGAGGAGCAGATATTGTGACTCACATGTGGCATCTAATAACAAACACATTAACATAATAAGCACAAGAGGCTGCAGCTGTAATATACAGTAATACAGCAAGATACATCTAATACAAACACTGTTATATTAAGATACATAAAACGGAAAGAGCCAAGAAAAAAATCAGACACTTGCAAACGCCCATCATACATCTGGACTTGATAAAAGCACACGTGACACACAGAGATTGTCACACCCTCCCTATAGTGACAGGGGATCACACAGTTACAGTGACAGCACACAGACTGATACAGTGACACCAGCAAGGCAACATGTCAGACCATGAGGATGTGCAGCCAGAGGTGGCAGATGACGAGCAGACAATGGAAGAGAAGCTGGAAGAGACCCAAAGGTTAGAGATACACACACACAAACATATTAATATACACACATATAAACACACACCCCTACACACACATACACCCCTACACACACACAAACCCCTACACACACATAAACACATACACCTCTACACACACACAAACCCCTACACACACATACACCCCTACACACCACTACACACACACACACACACCCCATACACACACACATACACCCCTACACACACACACACATACACCCCTACACACACACATACACACCTACACACACACACACACACTCCTACACACACACACACACACACTCACACAGTCCTACACACAAACACTCCTACACACACACACACACAAACATATTAATATACACACATATAAACACACACCCCTACACACACATACACCCCTACACACACACAAACCCCTACACACACATAAACACATACACCCCTACACACCACTACACACACACACACACACACCCCATACACACACACATACACCCCTACACACACACACACATACACCCCTACACACACACATACACCCCTACACACACACACACACACACACTCACACACTCACACAGTCCTACACACAAACACTCCTACACACACACACACTCCTACACACAATCCTACACACACACACACTCCTACACACACAAACCCCTACACACACATAAACCCCTACACACACACACACATACATACACCCCTACACACACCTACACACACACACAACCCTACACACACCTACACACACACCCCTACACACACCTACACAATACAACCCCCCCCCCCACACACACACACATCCCTACACACACACACATTCACACACATCCCTACACACACACATTCACACACATCCCTACACACACACATTCACACACATCCCTACACACATTCACACACATCCCTACACACATTCACACACATCCCTACACACACACATTCACACACATCCCTACACACATTCACACACATCCCTACACACACACAAATATTCACACATATCCCAACACACAAACACACATACACCCCTACACACACACACATACTCATACATCCCTTCACACACACACATCTGTATACACAGATACACCTCTACACACACATCAGTCCAGGGTCGGCTCCAGAACAAATTAAATGGGGGGGGGGCATTTTTTTTCACGAGGGGGCGCGCATTTACAAAGCATGTATGAGAGTCAAAATAAGAGCAGACCTACATATTCTGCAGGAAAGTGTAACTTCTGGCTGGCTTATCCCCCACTATTAACATTTGGAGAATATGTGCTAAATCACTAGGTAATGAAGTCTAAATCCTATGCAGTGCACTAAAACAGAGACATTAAACTTGAGACCCCCAGTGCAATAGCTCCTTAAAAAAATTCACCCCTTAATCACCATGATCCAAAACCCTAAACTCATTCTCAAATCTCAATCATGTCCCCTAAACAGCCATGCACCCCAAACCCTCCAATGCAATTAACCTATTTGTTTGCAATAGCATTGAGGATACTAGGTTTTCAGGTACTGGTAATTTTGTAGATTAGATTTAGCTATACCTGTTTCGCAATAACTAACGGATATCAGGCTACTTAATACAACCTATGTACTGTGAACCTATAAGCATATGAGTGTATCATATAAATATAAGTCTATAAATGGCTACCGGCTTCTATCAATGCCTCAAAAGTGCACTGTAATTTTAGGCCCGGCCTAAGATCACAGTGCACTTTTGAGGCGTCGATAGAAGCCGGTTGCCATTTATAGACTTATATTTATATGATACAATCATATTCTTATCATGGTCTATTGTTTAAGAAAATGAGTAACTCACGATAGTTAGGTAAAATTAATAGCTATAATTAACTTCCAATTCAAAATAAGAGGTTAAGACACTGAGCTCCTTGCAGATGCGTGATGCGACCTCACAGTTCAGCAGCTAACTCCGCCCCCAGCATGCAGCATTACATAACAATTCATTATTTTGTTTATTATTTTTAAAGCGTATGATCATATCAATATTATTTGAGGGGGCACAGCATTCCATTTAGGTGGGCATTGCCCCCCAATGCCCCCCCTTGGAGCCGACCCTGCATCAGTCTGCACACACATCTCTACCCACACATACACCCCTACACACATATGACCCTACACACATACGCCCCTACACATATACAGACACATACATGCACTTATACACACATATACACAAACATTCCTACACACATATGCACACATACACTACACACACATACATATGCACATATACACGTATATAACCCTGCACACACACCCCTGCACATGCACATATACACACACACCCCTATACAGTGCCACATATACTACACATACACTCAGATTCAGGTAGATAGACACACACATACATGGATACACACGCAAAAAGAGCAACACCAGAACAAGAGCTCATGATCTCACATTGAAGGGCAGCAGATTCACAATTAATTTGCAGAAGCTTCTTCACAGGAAGAGTGGTTGATTCATGGAATAAACTTCCAATAGACGTGGTAAAGACAAACACTGTGGGGGACTTTAAGAATGCAAGCAACAGGTCCAGCCACAGGAATAAAATGTAAGCCTTTATTTTATCATAAGGATCAAGATGAAATGAGATGTTTCATGCCCAGAGGCCCTTAATCATGTCATTGTTCATTTCATCTTGACCTTTATGACAAAATAAAGCCTTAAATGTTATTCTTGTTGCTGGACCTGTTACTTGCATTTGTATATGAAGTATTGAGCTTCCTGTCCGTGCATGCAGGTGTAAAGGACTTTGTGTGGGGACTTTAAGAATGCCTAGGATAAGCATACGAATATCCTACTCACTAATTAATGCCTGGGATAAGCTTAAGACTATCCTACTCAATGATTAATGCCTGGGATAAGCACAAGACTATCCTACTCACTAATTAATGCCTGGGATAAGCATACGAATATCCTACTAACTAATGAATGCCTGGGATAAGCATAAGAATATCCGACTCACTGATTAGTGTCTGAGATAATCACAAGACTATCCTACTCACTGATTAATGCCTGGGATTAGCATACGAATATCCTACTCACTGATTAATGCCTGGGATAAGCACAAGACTATCCTACTCACTAATTAATGCCTGGGATAAGCATACGAATATCCTACTAACTAATGAATGCCTGGGATAAGAATAAGAATATCCTACTCACTGATTAGTGTCTGAGATAATCACAAGACTATCCTACTCACTGATTAATGCCTGGGATTAGCATACGAATATCCTACTCACTGATTAGTGTCTGAGATAATCACAAGACTATCCTACTCACTGATTAATGCCTGGAATTAGCATACGAATATCCTACTCACTGATTAATGCCTGGGATTAGCATACGAATATCCTACTCACTGATTAATGCCTGGGATAAGCACAAGACTATCCTACTTACTAATTAATGCCTGGAAAAGTTATTTCAACCCTCTTAGTTGTTCATCTATCAGGTACCCATACAGCCCAGCTTTAGTAGGCATGTGCTAATTTTAATGCTATATGTATACCCTTGGTTTTTTATTTTTAACCAATTAAGTAAAAGTTAAGTTTCATGTATTTTTTCATTCTTTGCTGCAATTTGATATTTTTCCATAACGTTCATGAGTGCTATATTTGTACTCTTCTATCAGTCCTCTACTGATTTGTTGTTGAATAAGCATACGAATATCCTACTCACTAATTGATGCCTGGGATTAGCATACGAATATCCTACTCACTGATTAATGCCTGGGATAAGCACAAGACTATCCTACTCACTAATTGATGCCTGGGATTAGCATACGAATATCCTACTCACTAATTAATGCCTGGTATTAGCATACAAATATCCTACTCACTGATTAATGCCTGGGATAAGTACAAGACTATCCTACTCACTAATTAATGCCTGGAAAAGTTATTTCAACCCTCTTAGTTGTTCATCTATCAGGTACTCATACAGCCCAGCTTTAGTAGGCATGTGCTAATTTTAATGCTATATGTACACCCTTGGTTTTTTATTTTTAACCAATTAAGTAAAAGTTAAGTTTCATGTATTTTTTCATTCTTTGCTGCAATTTGATATTTTTCCATAATGTTCATGAGTGCTATATTTGTACTCTTCTATCAGTCCTCTACTGATTTGTTGTTGAATAAGCATACGAATATCCTACTCACTAATAAATGCCTGGGATTAGCATACGAATATCCTACTCACTAATTAATGCCTGGGATTAGCATACAAATATCCTACTCACTAATTAATGCCTGGGATAAGCATACAAATATCCTACTCACTAATTAATGCCTGGGATAAACATACAAATATCCTACTCACTAATTAATGCCTGAGATAAGCATACGAATATCCTATTCACTAATTAATGCCTGGGATAAGTATACAAATATCCTACTCACTAATTGATGACTGGGATAAGCATACAAATATCCTATTCACTAATTAATGCCTGGGATAAGCATATGAATATCCTACTCACTAATTAATGCCTGGGATAAGCATAAGACTATCCTACTCACTAATTAATGCCTGGGAGAAGCATACAAATATCCTACTCACTAATTAATGCCTGGGATTAGCATATACATATCCTACTCACTAATTCATGCCTGGGATAAGCATATGAATATCCTATTCACTAATTAATGCCTGGGATAAGCATACGAATATCCTACTCACTAATTAATGCCTGGGATAAGCATACGAATATCCTATTCACTAATTAATGCCTGGGATAAGCATACAAATATCCCACTCACTAATTTATGCCTGGGATAAGCATATGAATATCCTACTCACTAGTTAATGCCTGGGATAAGCAAAAAAATATCATACTCACTAATTAATGCCTGGGATAAGCACAAGACTATCCTATTCACTAATTAATGCCTGGGATAAGCATAAGACTATCCTACTCACTAATTAATGCCCGTGATTAGCATATGAATATCCTACTCACTAATGCCTGGGATAAACATAAGACTATCCTACTCACTAGTTAATGCCTGTGATAAGCATAAGAACATCCTACTCACTAATTAATGCCTGGGATAAGCATACAAATATCCTACTCACTAATTAATACCTGGGATAAGCATAAGACTTTCCTACTCACTAATAAATGCCTGCAATAAGCATAAAACTATCCTGCTCACTAATTAATACTTGGGATAAGCATAAGACTATCCTACTCACAAATTATTGACTGGGATAAGCATATGACTATCCTACTCACTAATTAATGCCTGGGATAAGCATAAGACTATCCTACTTACTAATTAATGCCTGGGATAAGCATAAGGCTATCCTACTTACTAATTAATGCCTGGGAAAAGCATAATGCTATCTACATACTAATTAATTCCTGGGATAAGCAAAAGACTATCCTACTCACTAATTAATGCCTGGGATTAGCATAAGGCTATCCTACTTACTAATTAATGCCTGGAATTAGCATAAATCTAGCCTACTCGCTAATGCCTGGGATTAGCATAAGGCTGTCCTACTTACTAATTAATGCCTGGAATAAGCATAATGCTATCTACATACTAATTAATGCCTCGGATAAGCATAAGAATAACCTACTCACTAATTATTGCCTGGGCTAAGAATAAGACTATCCTACTCACAAATTAATGCCTGTGATAAGCATATAAGACTAATGGGATCATCATAAGGCTATCCTATGTACTAATTAATGCCTGGGATAAGCATAAGGGTATTCTGCATACAAATTAATGCCTGGGATAAGCATAAGGCTGTCCTACGTCCTTACTAATGCCTGGGATATGCATAAGACAATCCTACTCACTAATTAATGTCTGGAATAACCATAATACTATCCTACTTACTAATTAATGCATGGGATAAGGATAAGACTATCCTACTCACTAATTAATGCCTGGGATAAGTATACAAATATCCTACTCACTAATTAAAGGAACATTAAACCCAGACATTTTCTTTCATGATTCAAGTAGAAAATACAATTTTAAACAACAATCCAATTTACTTCTATTATCTAATTTGCTTCATTCTTTAGATATCCGTTATTAAAGAAATAGCAATGCACATGGGTGAGCATAACATAAGGCATCTATGTGCAGCCACCAATCATAAGCTACTGAGCCTATCTAGATATGCTTTTCATGAAAGAATATCAAAAGAATGAAACAAATTAGATAATAGAAGTAAATTAGAAAGTTGTTTAAAATGGTATTCTCTATATGAATCATGAAAGAAAAAATGTGGGTTTAATGTCCCTTTAATGCCTGGGATAAGCATACAAATATCCTATTCACTAATTAATGCCTGGGATAAGCATATGAATATCCTACTCACTAATTAATGCCTGGGATAAGAATAAGACTATCCTACTCACTAATTAATGCCTGGAATAAGCATACAAATATCCTACTCACTAATTAATGCCTGGGATTAGCATACAAATATCCTACTCACTAATTAATGCCTGGGATAAGCATATGAATATCCTACTCACTAATTAATGCCTGGGATAAGCATATGAATATCATAATCACTACTCACTTTGAGGGTGAAGGTGGTTGGATCTGTAGTTTTGAAAAATTACAACGTGGGTACTTGACTTTATTATGTTTGAATTCTATTGCGAGAATAAGAGAGAAGTATATCTATAATTATGCCTATTTGATGTCAATACAATGTTTTTCTTGTTCTATAATTGTACCCATTTTTGTTTCAATAAAAAGTAATATTAAAAAATTTTTTAAAAAAAAATGCCTGGGATAAGCATACAAATATCCTATTCACTAATTAATGCCTGGGATAAGCATACGAATATCCTACTCACTAATTAATGCCTGGGATAAGCATACAAATATCCTATTCACTAATTAATGCCTGGCATAAGCATACAAATATCCTACTCACTAATTTATGCCTGGGATAAGCATACGAATATCCTACTCACTAGTTAATGCCTGGGATAAGCAAAAAATTTCCTACTCACTAATTAATGCCTGGGATAAGCACAAGACTATCCTATTCACTAATTAATGCCTGGGATAAGCATAAGACTATCCTACTCACTAATTAATGCCTGTGATTAGCATGTGAATATCCTACTCACTAATGCCTGGGATAAACATAAGACTATCCTACTCACTAGTTAATGCCTGTGATAAGCATAAGAATATCCTACTCACTAATTAATGCCTGGAATAAGCATAAGACTTTCCTACTCACTAATAAATGCCTGCAATAAGCATAAAACTATCCTGCTCACTAATTAATGCTTGGGATAAGCATAAGACTATCCTACTCACAAATTAATGACTGGGATAAGCATACGACTATCCTACTCACTAATTAATGCCTGCATAAAACTATCCTACTTACTAATTAATGCCTGGGATAAGCATAATACTATCCTACTCACTAATTAATGTCTGGGATTAGTATAAGGCTATCCTACTTACTAATTAATGCCTGGGAAAAGCATAATGCTATCTATATACTAATTAATTCCTGGGATAAGGAAAAGACTATCCTACTCACTAATTAATGCCTGGGATTAGCATAAGGCTATCCTACTTACTAATTAATGTCTGGAATTAGCATACGGCTAGCCTACTCGCTAATGCCTGGGATTAGCATATGGCTGTCCTACTTACTAATTAATGCCTGGAATAAGCATAATGCTATCTACATACCAATTAATGCCTGGGATAAGCATAAGAATATCCTACTCACTAATTATTGCCTGGGCTAAGAATAAGACTATCCTACTCACAAATTAATGCCTGTGATAAGCATATAAGACTAATGGGATCATCATAAGGCTATCCTATGTACTAATTAATGTCTGGGATAAGCATAAGGGTATTCTGCATACAAATTAATGCCTGGGATAAGCATAAGGCTGTCCTACGTCCTTACAAATGCCTGGGATAAGCACAAGACAATCCAACTCACTAATTAATGCCTGGAATAACAATAATACTATCCTACTTACTATTTAATGCATGGGATAAGAATAAAACTATCCTACTTACTAGTTAATGCCTGGGATAAGCATAAGGCTACCCTACGGATTCTGGGATAAGCCTAAGAATATCCTACATATTAATTCATGCCTAGGATAAGCATAAGGCTATCCGATGTACCAATGAATGCCTGGGAAAAGCATAAGGCTACCCTACATACTAATTATTCCCTAGAATAAGCATAAGGTTATCCTTTGTACTAATGAATGTCTGGGATAAACATAAGATTATCCTACATACTAATGAATGCCTGGGATAAGCATAATGCTATCCTATGTACTAATTAATGCCCCATATAAGCAAAAGGCTATCTTAAATCACTAATTAATGCCTGAGATAAGCATATAAAATTACTCTATTCACTAATTAATGCCTGGGATAAGCATACAAATATCCTACTCACTAATTAATACCTGAAATTAGCATATACATATCCTACTCACTAATTAATGCCTGGGATAAACATACAAATATCCTATTCACTAATTAATGCCTGGGATAAGCATACAAATATCTTACTAATTAATGCCTGGGATAAGCATACAAATATCCTACTCACTAATTAATGCCTGGGATAAGCATACACATATCCTACTCACTAATTAATTCCTGGGATAAGCATAAAAATATCCTACTCACTAATTAATGCCTGGGATAAGCATAAGACTATCCTACTCACAAATTAATATCTGGGATTAGCATATGAATATCATACTCCCTAATTAATGCCTGGGATAAGCATAAGACTATCCTACTCACTAATTAATGCCTGGGATAAGCATACGAATATCCTACTCACTAATTAATGCCTGGGATAAGAATAAGACTATCCTACTCACTAATTAATGCCTGGGATAAGCATATGACTATCCTACTCACTAATTAACACCTGGGATAAGCATACGGCTCTCCTACTCACTAATTAACGCCTGGGATAAGCATATGACTATCCTACTCACTAATTAATGCCTGGGATAAGCATAAGACTATCCTACTCACTAATTAATGCCTGGGATAAGCATAAGAATATCCTACTCACTAATTATTGCCTGGGATAAGAATAAGACTATCCGACTCACAAATTAATGCCTGGGATAAGCATATAAGACTAATGTACTAATTAATGCCTGGGATAAGCATAAGGCTTTTCTGCATACTATTTAATCCCTGGGATAAGCATACGGCTGTCCTACGTCCTTACTAATGCCTGGGATAAGCATAAAACAATCCTACTCACTAATTAATGCCTGTGATAACCATAAGACTATCCTACTTACTATTTAATGCATGGGATAAGGATAAGACTATCCTACTTAATAATTAATGCCTGGGAAAAGAATAAGACTATCCTACTAACTAGTTAATGCCTGGGATAAGCATAAAGCTACCCTACGTATTCTGGGATAAGCCTAAGAATATCCTACATATTAATTCATGCCTAGAATAAGCATAAGGCTATCCGATGTACCAATGAATGCCTGGGATAAGCATAAGGCTACCCTACATACTAATTATTCCCTGGAATAAGCATAAGGTTATCCTTTGTACTAATGAATGTCTGGGATAAACATAAGACTATCATACATACTAATGAATGCCTGGGATAAGCATAATGCTATCCTATGTACTAATTAATGCCTAAAATAAGCGAAAGGCTATCTTAAATACTAATTAATGTCTGGGATAAGCATAAGAAATCCCCTACACACCCCTACACACACACACTCCTACACACACACAAGGCTATAAGCAAAAGGCTATCTTAAATACTAATTAATGTCTGGGATAAGCATAAGCAAACCTAAGTGATAATTAATGCCTGTGATAAGCATAAGACTATCCTACATACTAATTAATACCTGGGATTATCATAAGGCTATCATATATATACTAATTAGTGCCTGAGATAAGCATTAGGGTATCCTATGCACTAATTAGCGCTTGATATAGGCATAAAACTACTCTATGTACTAATTAATGCCTATGATAAGCATAAGGCTATCCTACATACTAATTAATGGCACTAATAAATGCTTGGGATAAGCATAAGAATATCCTATGTACTGATTAATGCTTGGGATAAGCATACGACTATCCTACATACTAATTAATGTCTGGGATAAGCATAATGCTATATACTACATACTAATTAGTGCCTAGGATACGCATTAGGCTATCTAATGTACAAATAAATACCTGGGATAAGCAAAAGACTATTTACTAATTAATGTCTGGGATGAGCATAAGGATATCCTATGTACTAATTATAGCCTGGGATGAGCATAAGGCTATACTACGTACAAATGAAAGCCTGGGATAAGTATAAGGCTATACTATGTACAAATTAATGCCTGTGATAATCATAAGGCAATCCTATGTACAAATAAATACCTGGGATAAGTATACAACAATCCTATGCACTAAATAATATCTGGGATGAGCATAAGGATACCCTATGCACTAATGATTGCCTGGGATAAGCATAAGGCTGCACACATTTCCTCACATTTTAGAGATTTCTTTATTTAAGCCACACATCCAATCAACTACCATACCTCATCTACATATTTCAACTCAGGAATGATCTCCTGATAAGTCATTTAGTAGTTTTAAATTTGATAATGACATCCCACACAGAAGTATAAAATTAGACGATCTTAGACGCAGGATAAATGTGCTTACAAGCAAACGCTCAGTGTAAATCATTTTACAGAATATTTATTTGTCATGAAACCATTCACAAAGTAAAAAGTGGATCTTTTTGTAAGTTTCGGACATTTCAGTATGAGCATTTTTTTGTGTTCCTATTAAAATTAAGAAAAAAATAAAAAATACCTATTGACTTAAAGGACATAAAGCTAAAATGAGAACACGCTTTAATGCATTATTGAGCTATTGCTGACCTATTCCTAAGTGTTTAATCCACGTAAAGGGGTAAAACTCAAATTTATTAAAGTCAGCACTGTACTTGCTATGTCCTACTGGCCTGGAGAAACTGTTTTCTTAGCCAATCAGGAGCAGCATATGTGTGCAATCAACAATCACTGGTAGTGTTCAGCTCTGGGGCGGAAGTTACTTTTTTAATGCTCCAGAGCTGATTTTAATAATGTGTTTAAGCCATTTGCTGGGGATAAACACATAGATATATGCAAGCAATAAACCTGTACTATCCTGTGACACAATGTGCTATTCACTTCATTATTTGGACATTTAGCAAATCTTTTTACAGTTCTTAGTCTTATAATGACTTTACATGAATCAAAAGTCTCTTTGTTTATGTGATATGTGCTAACAAACCATCAGCTAGATTACGAGTTGTGCGTTAAGGTAAAAAAGCAGCGTTAACAGGTCCTAACACTGCTTTTTTATGCACGCTGCTATTACGAGTCTTGCAGGTATAGGTGTACCGCACACGTCTTTGGCCTTACCGCAAAACGACTTACGTAAGCGCTGATATTACGAGTCTGTCCTGAGAGGCCAAAAAGTGAGCGGTACACCCTACCCTGTCAAGATCCCTAACGCATTTAAAAGTCAGCAGTTAAGAGTTTATGGTACAACGCCGTAACATAAAACTCATAACTAAAGTGCTAAAAAGTACACTAACACCCATAAACTACCTATTAACCCCTAAACCGAGGCCCTCCCGCATCGCAAAAACACTAAAAATAAATTTTTAACCCCTAATCTGCCGCTCCGGACACCGCCGCCACCTACATTATATTTATGAACCCCTAACCCTAATCTGCTGCCCCCAACATCACCGACAACTACATTATATTTATTAACCCCTAATCTGCCGCCCCAATGTCGCCGCAACCTACCTACACTTATCAACCCCTAATCTGCTGCCCCCAACGTCGCCGCCACTATAATAAACAAATTAATCCCTAAACTGCCGCACTCCGGCCTCGCAAACATTAGTTAAATATTATTAACCCCTAATCTGCTGTCCCTAACATTGCCGCCACCTAACTAAATACTTGCCTGTAAAATAAACCCTAAGCTAGCTACAATATAACTAATAGTTACATTGTAGCTATCTTAGGGTTTATTTTTATTTTACAGGCAAGTTTATATTTATTTTAGCTAGGTAGAATAGTTATTAAATAGTTATTTAACTATTTAATAACTACCTAGCTAAAATAAATACAAAAGTACCTGTAAAATAAAACCTAACCTAAGTTACAATAGCACCTAACACTTTAATTAAATAAATTAACTAAATTAACAACAATTAAATAAATTAAATTAGCTAAAGTACAAAAAAAACAAAACACTAAATTACAGAAAATAATAAACAAATTAAAAGATATTTAAACTAATTACACCTAATCTAATAGCCCTATCAAAATAAAAAAAAGCCCCCCCCCCCCAAAAAAAAAAAAACCCTAGCCTAAACTAAACTATCAATAGCCCTTAAAAGGGCCTTTAGCGTGGCATTGACCCAAAGTAATCAGCTCTTTTACCTGTAAAAAAAAATTACAAGCAACCCCCCCAAGAGTAAAACCCACCACCCACACAACCAACCCCCCAAATAAAATACTATCTAAAAAAACCTAAGCTCCCCATTGCCCTGAAAAGGGCATTTGATAGGCATTGCCCTTAAAAGGGCAGTTAGCTCTTTTGCGGCCCAAACTCTAACCTACAAATAAAACCCACCCAATACACCCTTAAAAAAACCTAACACTAACCCCCTGAAGATCGACTTACAGTTCTGAAGACCGGACATCCATCCTCAAGGAAGCGGCAGAAATCTTCATCCAACTGGGCCGAAGTCCTCAACGAAGCCGGGAGGAGTCTTCATCCAAGCCGGGCGAAGTGATCCTCCAGATGGGCAGAAGTCTTCATCCAGACGGCATCTTCTACCTTCATCCATGTGACGCGGAGCGGCTCCATCTTCAATACATCCGACGCGGAGCATCCTCTTCTTCTGACGACTAAAGAAGAATGAAGGTTCCTTTAAGTGACATCATCCAAGATGGCGTCCCTTAGATTCCGATTGGCTGATAGAATTCTATTAAAGGAACCTTCATTCGTCTTTAGTGTCTAATTATTAGTGGACAGCAATCCTATTGTACCCAACCGTTAAGTGATCTGGTTAGCAGCATTTCACATTTTTTATTGGGAGTATGCCTTAGTTTAATTGTTAATAGTTTCAGCTATCTCTACTTTATTTTTAAGGTGGACATATTTACTTTATATGTGAAGGAAGGCATAGAATAGAGTCAACTCGCAAAATATCGTCTGCACTCTGCAGCCTATATAATTACAGCCATTAGTTGAAGTAACGTTAATAATGATATTTTCAATATACCATCAAGTGTGTTACAATAGACAATTTAAGTGGTTAACATACTATTTGTAAATGCTTGCAGCAACATCTGATATGGGAATCTAAGCACTTGTTAAAGGGACAGTATACTGTAAAATAGTTTTTCCCTTAATGTGTTTACAATTGCTTTTTTTACCAACTGCAGAGTAAAAAATTTATGAAAATTAGCTTTTTAAGGTTTATTTCTGTATATTAAAGCTCTGATTTTGTGTTTTGAAGCCACAGCCTAATAAAATAGGTTGAGCTTGTAGGTATAATCAGATTTCATTACTGTATCACATTGTGCACATATACCTGCTTCTTTATCTTATATCTGTCCTTAAAACAATCACCAATACTTTGAGAGAACAATGGAGAATCAACATTTTATTACCTTATCTCTGCTATATCCCACTCGGAGTGTAATTTCTTCTGCTGGCTGTGTTTACAAAGCTTATCTATAGCTGGTACGCGCAGCCACAAACTTTCAGAATAGGTGGGGATACCACATGCTAAATTAACAATTTCAAATGCCAATATAAGGGTAAAGGAGCTACTTGTAAACAATTTAATACACTCCAGCAGGTAAAGTGGATCATTGGGAACAAATTAAAGGGGAGAAAATTTTTGAGTAAACTGTCCCTTTAATAATAATCGAATGTTAATACCTGTTGCAGACAGCAAATATAAAGTAAATATATTCTTAGCAGTTACTTGCAGTCAGGATACAGAAAATACTGAGACTATCTCTGTGTTATGTTCACCCATAAGTATAAATAACTTGAGATACTACAAATGTAAAATCTATAAGTACCAAATCGTTATGCTATCTAAGTAGCTGTATCCATATTTTATTGGAAATGTGGCACAGTTGAACTCCAACAGTATTGTTAATACATTTAAGCCATCCTAACCTAATTTATTAAGTGGAAACATTTATCTAACATTCAAAGGACTGCATAGGACTAAATTAACACTGAGTATCGTTTGTATTTTGTAATCTATACAATTGTAGCAACCTGTATAAGTTACACTATAAAGATATTATTAATACACTGCTAAGAAGATTACATAGGATAGCTCAAGCAGTCAATATACAATGTGTAACCACCTGTGGTAGCTATATGTGTGATTTTAAGCACTTGCTAACAACAATCTAAATGTAATACCTGTCACTATCAGTGCAAATAATGCAAATTAAGTCAATATATTCACATAAGTGGTTAACATATTATTTGTAACTGTCTAATATCAGTTGCTATCAGAACAAATAATACAAATAAAGCTAACACATCCACATATGTGGTTAACTTATTGTTTGTAACTGCCTGCAGCAGGCCAGCAGCAACATTTGAGGAATTTTAAGCACTTGTTAACCTAAACTGAAAGCCAATACCAATTACTGATAGTGCAAACAAAGCCAATATATGCATAGGAGTGACTTGCAGTCAAGACACAGAAGATAGTGATCCTCTCTGTGTTATGGTTACTTATATGTAAAAACTAGTATTATTTTGATATATGGATATGCATATTTACATATTCTCCTATATCATCTGATTGCCACTATCAACCATTACATTAAAGGGATTACATTTTCTTTTGTGGTTCAGATAGAGCATGCAATTTTAAGCAACTTTCTAATTTACTCCTATTATCAAATTTTCTTCATTCTCTTGGTATGTTTATTTGAAAAGCAAGAATGTAAGTTAAGATGCCGGCCCATTTTTGGTGAACAACCTGGGTTGTCCATGCTGATTGGACAGCACCAGTAAACAAGTGCTGTCCATGGTTCTGAACCAAACATTTTGCTGGCTCCTTAGCTTAGATGCCTTTTTTTCAAATAAAGATAGCAAGAGAACGAAGAAAAATTGATAATAGGAGTAAATTAAAAAGTTGCTTAAAATTGCATGTTCTATCTGAATCATGAAAGAAAAAATGTGGGTGCAGTATCCCTTTAACTCCATGGATATATAAATGATATTGTTGCAACCAGTCATCATATCTAGTCCATTGATATATCTAGTATCTAATACATGATTATACTTAAACACTAGTATTATTTATATCTCTTTCACTCAGAGACAAGTACTCTATGTAAATTAGGAGTACCTCAAACGTTCATCTAGTATATATTATATTATACCTGAGTGCAATCTCTATCTATTTCATCCTACATTGAATTATACGACTTATGATATTTCTTTACACAATTCTGAGGTGTTATAGACTTTCAACTATGGATCTATACATCCTAGGTTGATTGTACATTCCCTTATAATAGTACTCATACTCTATGTAGTGTCTGAGCCTACCTCTTCTACCTGTTAATCTCCCTGTGTTCTTATTATATGTATGTTTGTATGTGGACATTTTAATTATTACCACTAAAGGTTATATTTTAAGTTATCAGTGAAAATTACTCCACCTATATTAATCTTATGAGGGTAGTTCTATTTAACAGGTCCCCCCTTTTCTTAGGATTTTGAGTGGTAAACAGATGTACATACCCTCAATCCTCGGATTGATATTTTCTCTCTTTAGTTTAATCCAGTACATAGCACCGACACCCTAGTAATTACCTTAATACCCTGACATAGTTCAGATTATATTTTTTGTTACACAAGGAATCCTAAGCTTATTTTCATAGTAGTGCCATTAGTATCTAAGCATTTTCTTTGTTAATAAATGTAGGTAGGTGGCATTGATGTTAGGGACGGCAGATTAGGGGTTAATAATATTTAACTAATTTTTGCGAGGCGGGAGTGCGGCGGATTAGGGGTTAATATGTTTATTATAGTGGCGGCGACGTTGGGGGCAGCAGATTAGGGGTTAATAAGTGTAGGTAGGTTGCAGCAACATTGGGGGCGGCAGATTAGGGGTTAATAAATAAAATGTAGGTGTCGGCGATGTCGGGGCGGCAGATTAGGGGTTAATAAGTGTAACATTAGGGGTGTATAGACTCGGAATTCATGTTAGGGTGTTAGGTGTAAACATAAAATATGTTTCCCCATAGGAATCAATGGGGCTGCATTACTGAGTTTTACGCTGCTTTTTTGCAGGTGTTAGACTTCTTCTCAGCCAGCTCTCCCCGTTGATTCCTATGGGGAAATTGTGCACGAGCACGTGCGACCAGCTCACTGCTGACTTAAGCAGCGCTGGTATTGGAGTGCAGTAAGGAGCAAAAGTTTGCTCAACGCTCACTTCTTGCCTTTTAACGCCGGGTTTGTAAAAACCCGTAATACCAGCGCTGCATGTAAGTGAGCGGTGAGACAAAACTGCTCGTTATCACCGCACAGCTCAAAACGAAAAACTCGTAATTTAGCCGCATATTAGCAAAGTATCTTCAAAAGAGATTTTTTTGGGCTTATACCATGTACTTACTAAAAAAATACATTCCATATTTTAAAGAGACAGTAAAGTCAAAATTGAGCTTTCATGATTGAGATACAACATGGATTTTTAAATCTTTACTTCTATGATCTTATTTGTTTTTTCCGCTTTGTATCCCTTGTTAAAGGTAGACTTATATGGGCTGAGAAGCATGAACGTGTCTTTAGTACTCATTTGCAGAAGTGTTTTGCAACATTATATGTAGCAATGTTATAAATTGTTGCAATCACTGCTTCTATAAAGTACTAAAGACACATGCACACTCCTGAGCGCCTTTTAACCTACCTAGACTTACTTTTCAACAAAGGATACCAAGAGAACAACCCAAACTTCATAATGGAAATAAACTGCACAGCTGCTTAAAACTGCATGATCTGTCTAAACCATACATGTTTCATTTTGACTTTAAAGTAAGAGAGAATAAATAAGAGAGACCCATGAAGTGTACGTTTGTGTAGTGAGACTGACAGAGGAGCAGTGACAAGTGTACGCTTGTGTAGTGAGACTATCGGAGGTGCAGCGACAAGTGTACATTTGTGTAGTGAGACTGGCAGAGGTACAGCGACAAGTGTACGCTTGTGTAGTGAGACTAACGGAGGTGCAGTGACAAGTGTACATTTGTGTAATGAGGCTGACAGAGGTATAGTGACGAGTGTACGTTTGTGTAGAGAGACTGACAGAGGTGCAGTGACAAGTGTACATTTGTGTAATGAGGCTGACAGAGGTGTAGTGACAAGTGTATGTTTGTGTAGTGAGACTGACAGAGGTGTAGTGACAAGTGTATGTTTGTGTAGTGAGACTGACAGAGGTGTAGTGACAAGTGTATGTTTGTGTAATGAGGCTGACAGAGGTGCAGTGACAAGTGTACATTTGTGTATTGAGACTGGCAGAGGTGCAGTGACAAGTGTACATTTGTGTAGTGAGACTGGCAGAGGTACAGCGACAAGTGTACGCTTGTGTAGTGAGACTAACGGAGGTGCAGTGACAAGTGTACATTTGTGTAGTGAGACTGGCAGAGGTGCAATGACAAGCGTACATTTGTGTATTGAGACTGGCAGAGGTGCAGTGACAAGTGTACATTTGTGTAGTGAGACTGACAGAGGTGCAGTGACAAGTGTACATTTGTGTATTGAGACTGGCAGAGGTGTAGTGACAATTGTACATTTGTGCAGTGAGACTGACAGAGGTGTAGTGACAAGTGTACGTTTGTGTAGTGAGACTGACAGAGGTGCAGTGACAAGTGTACATTTGTGTAGTGAGGCTGACAGAGGTGCAGTGACAAGTGTACATTTGTGTAGTGAGGCTGACAGAGGTGCAGTGACAAGTGTACATTTGTGTAGTGAGGCTGACAGAGGTGCAGTGACAAGTGTACATTTGTGTAGTGAGGCTGACAGAGGTGCAGTGACAAGTGTATATTTGTGTAATGAGGCTGACAGAGGTGCAGTGACAAGTGTATGTTTGTGTAATGAGGCTGACAGAGGTGTAGTGACAAGTGTACCTTTGTGTAGAGAGACTGACAGAGGTGTAGTGACAAGTGTACGTTTGTGTAATGAGGCTGACAGAGGTGTAGTGACAAGTGTACGTTGTAGTGAGACTGACAGAGGTGTAGTGACAAGTGTACGTTTGTGTAGTGAGACTGACAGAGGTGTAGTGACAAGTGTACGTTTGTGTAATGAGGCTGACAGAGGTGTAGTGACAAGTGTATGTTTGTGTAGTGAGACTGACAGAGGTGCAGTGACAAGTGTACGTTTGTGTAGTGAGACTGACAGAGGTGTAGTGACAAGTGTATGTTTGTGTAGTGAGACTGACAGAGGTGTAGTGACAAGTGTATGTTTGTGTAGTGAGACTGACAGAGGTGTAGTGACAAGTGTATGTTTGTGTAGTGAGACTGACAGAGGTGCAGTGACAAGTGTACGTTTGTGTAGTGAGACTGACAGAAATACACAAAATACTTATGTTCTTCACTTACAAAAAATGTTTTTTTACATTTATAAATAGATATTTATATATTATTTATATCTGTATATGCAATATATATTTATAGATACATCTATATGTGAATATATTTATTTATATATATAACTATTACAAAAGTGTAGTGACACGTGTATGTTTGTGTAGTGAGACTGACAGAGGTGTAGTGACAAGTGTATGTTTGTGTAATGAGGCTGACAGAGGTGCAGTGACAAGTGTACATTTGTGTAGTGAGACTGGCAGAGGTACAGCGACAAGTGTATGCTTGTGTAGTGAGACTAACGGAGGTGCAGTGACAAGTGTACATTTGTGTAGTGAGACTGGCAGAGGTGCAATGACAAGCGTACATTTGTGTATTGAGACTGGCAGAGGTGCAATGACAAGCGTACATTTGTGTATTGAGACTGGCAGAGGTGCAGTGACAAGTGTACATTTGTGTAGTGAGACTGACAGAGGTGCAGTGACAAGTGTACATTTGTGTAGTGAGACTGACAGAGGTGCAGTGACAAGTGTACATTTGTGTATTGAGACTGGCAGAGGTGCAGTGACAATTGTACATTTGTGTAGTGAGACTGACAGAGGTGTAGTGACAAGTGTACGTTTGTGTAGTGAGACTGACAGAGGTGCAGTGACAAGTGTACATTTGTGTATTGAGACTGACAGAGGTGTAGTGACAAGTGTATGTTTGTGTAGTGAGACTGACAGAGGTGCAGTGACAAGTGTACGTTTGTGTAGTGAGACTGACAGAAATACACAAAATACTTATGTTCTTCACTTACAAAAAAATGTTTTTTTACATTTATAAATAGATATTTATATATTATTTATATCTGTATATGCAATATATATTTATAGATACATCTATATGTGAATATATTTATTTATATATATAACTATTACAAAAAATAATTATATATATAAACATTTAAAAATAAAAAGAACATTGTCTTATTTCGGGTTTAGCGCAGTTGGTCTAGCACAGTGTCGGGTTAGCGAACGAGCCATAACAAATAGTTTTTTTTTCTGCCTGCCCATAGAAGAGAGAATGCGTAACCGTGATAACGATATGCAAAGTACTGCAGTTAGCATGCCTCAGACTTTCATTCCCGCTGTGACTTTTACTATGCACGCAAATGCAGGCAGAATATTTTTTATGTTGAGCGCAGTTAGCGTATGAGCAGGGGAAAAAATTAGTGCATCACTTGTAATCTGACCCTAAATTAGATTCAATGTATTTCTGTGTGGAGAGATGCTGTGGTTTTAGCGATAAAATATTTGTATGATTATGCTGAAAAACTAAAGTTATGCTTGCCTGATAAATTTCTTTCTTTCCGGATATGGAGAGTCCTTGACGTCATTCAATTACTAGTGGGAATATCACTCCTGACCAGCAGGAGGAGGCAAAGAGCACCACAGAAAAGCTGTTAAGTGTCACTCCCCTACCCATAATACCCAGTCATTCGACTGAAGAGAAATGGAAAAGGAATAACACAAAGGTGTAGAGGTGCCTGAGGTTTAGTAAAAAATAACTGTCTTAAAAAAGGGTGGGGTCGTGGACTCTCCATATTCGGAAAGAAATTTTTTTATCAGGTAAGCAAAAATGTAGTTTTCTTTCCACTTACAGAACCTTTTTTTTTACCAAAAGAGGCCTCATCCGGGGCAAAACTATCAAATTTGGAAAATGTTTAAAAAGTATGCAGAGAGGACCAAGATGCAACATTGCAAATCTGTTCCACAAAAGCTTCATTTTTGAAAGCCAAAAAAGAGGAGACAGCCCTAGTGGAATGAGCTGTAATTCTCTCAGGAGGCTGCTGACCAACAGTTTCATAAGCAAAATGAATTATACTTCTCAACCAGAGGGAAAGAGAAGTAGCGGTAGCCTTCTGAACCTTATGCTTTCCTGAGAAACAAACAGGGCAGAAGACTGGCGAAAATCCTTAGTCGCCTGCAGTGACGTGCAGTGAAGTCAGAGGCTGGTGAGGCAGTGGCTAGGATACGCCTTCATTCTTTAGATATCCTTTGTTGAAGAAATAGCAATGCACATGGGTGAGCCAATCACATGAGGTATCTATGTGCAGCCACCAATCAGCAGCTACTGAGCATATTTATATATGATTTTCAACAAAGGATATGAAAAGAATGAAGAAAATGAGATATTACATGTAAATTGGAAAGTTATTTAAAATTGCATGCTCTTTCTAAATCATGAAAGAAAACATATGGGTTTCATGTCCCTTTAAATGGTTTCTTGGAAAACTGGTCAACTTAGTAAACATCTGATTTTAGTCTAAAGGATTGTAACAGAAACACTTGCCAGATAACAAAATGCTAGCTCTGATTATGAGATCTAGAAATCCATGCATATTAACCCTTTGGCTGCTAAGCCATTTCCCACCTGGGTGCTAATATTTTATTTATTTATTTTTATTTTTTGTAAAAAAAATTAAACTTTTTTTTTATTATCTTTTTACAGACCCCCAAGACTTACACTGTTGGACAGGTTAGGCGATTATCTTTCCAACAATGGGTCTTGGGGGTCTGTAGCTGCTTAGATGCCTGAGATACAGGCTTCTAAGCAGCATGCCCCCTCCTCCTATACTTAACATTGTTAAGTATAAATAAAGTTGCGCGGTGACGTCATCACGTAATTGCGCGTGACGTCACCACGCATCACGTGAAGCCCCGGCGATGCCTCTCACTCTACAGGCACGATCGCCGGGGTAGGATCAGTAAGGAGCCCCCAGATCTCCCTCAAGGTGGGAGAGTGCTCATGGCGGCTCTGAGCCATCATTAACACCAGAGTGAGAAACTCTGTGACGGCTCAGAGCCGTCATTAGCACTCAAAGGGTTAAAATATGTTTAAAACATACTTTTTACTTTAATGCTGCAAATAATGCTTATAGATTCTTTCATTATTCAGTAAATATAAAAATGTCTTGATCCAGTGGCAGCTGGTGAAATTTAAAGATGGTGGGGCGCTTGAACCCACCCTTTTAAATAAAGCCACACTATCAGATGGCACTACCAATTCATTAATTAAATAAATAAAAGGTAGACAGAAACTCAGAAAAGCACTAGGGGGAAAAGGGAGAGAGAGATGGGGGGAGAGACACACGGAGGGTTAGAGAGAAACAGAGAGAGACACAATCACACACAGAGGGTGTGAGAGAGATAGACACAATCGCACACAGAGAGTTAGAGAGAGAGAAAGAGAGAGACAGACAATCAAACACAGAGGGTTAGAGAGACACATAAGGGATGAGAGAGTCAGAGGGGGAGGAAGAGAGACAGAGAGAGAAAGAGACCATGGGGGAGAACAACACATAAGGAGAGAGATGGATATATAGATAGAGAGAAACACACACACACAAGGGTGGGGGGGTAGGAGAGGGACCATTGCATTTTTAAGTAATAAAACAGCAGAGCTACAGAGAGTTCAGAAAGTAAGACTATAAATTAGTACAGAGGTAAGCTGCTAAGTTAGTGGGTGTAAAGTTTGAGGAAACAAAATACAAAAACGATTCTTTAACTGTTGTAAAACAATAAAAAAAAAAAAAAAAAAAACACTAAACCACATTCATTAAATTATAATTTTCACTAACAGAATCCTTTTCAGTGAAATCTAAGGTTGCAGAACTTACTAAGATGTGGCTAAAACACTGCTCATTGACTGCATCTCTCTTCCTGCTCTGCCTCTGTCTGTATTAAGGAAGTGACAGTGGAACATTCCACTGCACTTAGAGGGGAAATACAGAACTCTCTTTTTCACTTTAGCAAAAGCTGGCAGCTTCACAGGACAGCAACAAAATAAATGAAAGTTGTTTTTTTCTGTTTTTGTTTTGTTTTATATGATTTAACATCCAGCCCCAACCCTAAGTTCCACTTACTAATGCCTCTCACTGGATTGGTTCAGCCCAAATAGGACTGCCTCAAATAAAGCACTTATGGGCCATACAATAAACCACTTTCATCCAGTAGGTGGCGCAGCATGTTGTGTAATGGTGGGCAGACCTGCTTGTGCCTCTCCATTGCACAACATATAGCTGTGAAAAAAAAATGCTGGGGGGAAAAAATTGCAATTTTTATTTTTTTTATTTTTTAAAGCCAATAAAAAAATATATATTTTTGCCCATATGAGAGGTGAAGCACTGCCTCACCTGCTGCCCTATCTGCATGAAAGATAAGGTAAGGCGAATCACACTGCAAAGTCAAGAGTTCCAAAACTCTCTGAGCAGAAGAGATAGCAATAAGAAACAAAATCTTCTAAGATAGCAACTTAATATCTATGGAATGCATTGGCTCAAACCGAGCCTGCTGCAAAACTTTAAGAACAAGATTTAGGCTCCAAGGAGGAGCAACAGATTTAAACACAGGCCTGATTCTGATCAGTGCCTGACAAAAAGATTGAACATCTGGCACATCCGCTTGTGTGAAAGAAAACCAATTTTCTTCAGACACCAAAACTTCACCTTCTCCATTGACAGAGGCAAAGGGAATGACTGGGAATTATGGGTAGGGGAGTGACACTTAACAGATTTGCTGTGGTGCTCTTTGCCTCCTCCTGCTGGCCACGAGTGATATTCCCACTAGTAATTGAATGACGTTGTGGACTCCCCATATCTTAGGAAAGAAATTCAAATTAATAACTCAAATCATACTGACGTGATTTAGTTTACATCTTTATGGTTTTAGGCAGCTACTGAACTCAATGTGCCACATACGAGCCACATGTTGCACTCTGAATATATGGGTCACACGCTTCTGGAAAAGTTTATCAAATAATTTATATACAAAAATGGTGGTTAATGGTGGTGTTCTGTAGAAAAAACATAATATAAGATGTTTTTTTATATATAATTTTGTGATTGACACCCTATTTAGATATGTATATATTATTATTTTCACCCTTCTGACTTTTTATCCTTTTATGAATCTGAAACATTTTTTCTCTTGAACTATTCAATGCCCAGAATTGTTTTAAAACTGTGGAGCAGATAGCACCATACTTGACATTAGAATATTGTATAATAGGCATAACTGACTTATTGATGGTAGAACTTGCTTTGCTTACACTTGCACATTAGGACTAATTGACTTTTTGTTGGTATATTTGAGTTTCTTGTTAGGCAATGAGAGCAGCTGCCTACGGTGAGAAACGTTCCCCAGTTTGTTGAATGATAAGTTTGTAATCTCCCCTTTTCTTATAGTCCTATATACACTGTGCTCTATAAAACATTTTTTTTTTAAATATTGTCCTTTAGATTAAACAGAAAAAAATCAAAGAGTACAATTTTTAATTTAAAGAACCATTAAACTTGACATTTCAACAATTTACAAAATGTTTCATTATTGCAAGTGCAACATTAAATACATATACCTTTATTATTTACTTTGCTGTATTTTGCTTCAAAATACATCTAAACATTGTGCATGTTTAACTTTCTCCCAGGGAGGTTTGGATTAATATGTTTAGGCAATTTATGTGAGCTTTTGTTTACTTCACCCTCTCGTCCTAAGATTCTCAGCAGTCACGTTTGTACAAGGTGGATTATCAGTTTTGCATCAACAATCATGTTAGGAGAATCATTCTTTGCAATAGTAACTAAGTTGCACCAGTGGGAAAAGATAGAGGCAGACTTACCCAGTCTCTCTCAACAGCACATGTGCAAACAGAGGCCTAGATTTAGAGTTGGGCGGTAGCCGTCAAAACCAGCGTTAGAGGCTCCTAACGCTGGTTTTTACTGCCCGCTGGTATTTGGAGTCAGTCAGGAAAGGGTCTAACGCTCACTTTCCAGCCGCGACTTTTCCATACCGCAGATCCCCCTACGCCATTTGCGTATCCTATCTTTTCAATGGGATCTTTCTAACGCCGGTATTTAGAGTCGTGGCTGAAGTGAGCGTTAGAAATCTAACCCCTAATCTGCCGCTCCGTACACCGCGGCCACCTACGTTATCCCTATGTACCCCTAATCTGCTGCCCCTAACACCGCCGACCCCTATATTATATTTATTAACCCCTAATCTGCCGCCCCCAACGTCGCCTCCACCTACCTACAATAATTAACCCCTAATCTGCCGACCGGAGCTCACCGCTACTATAATAAATGTATTAACCCCTAATCCGCCTCACTCCCGCCTCAATAACCCTATAATAAATAGTATTAACCCCTAATCTGCTCTCCCTAACATCGCCGACACCTAACTTCAAGTATTAACCCCTAATCTGCCGACCAGAGCTCACCGCTACTCTACTAAATTTTTTAACCCCTAAAGCTAAGTCTAACCCTAACACCCCCCTAAGTTAAATATAATTTTTATCTAACAAAATAAATTAACTCTTATTAAATAAATTATTCCTATTTAAATCTAAATACTTACTTGTAAAATAAACCATAATATAGCTACAATATAAATTATAATTATATTGTAGCTATTTTAGGATTAATATTTATTTTACAGGCAACTTTGTATTTATTTTAACCAGGTACAATAGCTATTAAATAGTTAATAACTATTTAATAGTTACCTAGTTAAAATAATTACAAAATTACCTGTAAAATAAATCCTAACCTAAGTTACAATTAAACCTAACACTACACTATCAATAAATAAATTAAATAAACTACCTACAATTATCTACAATTAAACCTAACACTACACTATCAATAAATTAATTACATGAAATACCTACAAATAAATACAATTAAATAAACTAACTAAATTACAAAAAATAAATAAAGAACTAAGTTACAAAAAATAAAAAAATAATTTACAAACATTAGAAAAAGATTACAACAATTTTAAGCTAATTACACCTACTCTAAGCCCCCTAATAAAATAACAAAGCCCCCCAAAATAAAAAAATGCCCTACCCTATTCTAAAATTAAAATAGAAAAGCTCTTTTATATTACCAGCCCTGAAAAGGGCCCTTTGCGGGGCATGCCCCAAAGAATTCAGCTCTTTTGCCTGTAAAAAAAAACATACAATACCCCCCCCCCAACATTACAACCCACCACCCACATACCCCTAATCTAACCCAAACCCCCCTTAAATAAACCTAACACTAAGCCCCTGAAGATCTCCCTACCTTGTCTTCACCTCACCGGGTTCAGCGATCGGTCCAGAAGAGGGTCCGAAGTCTTGATCCAAGCGGCGGCTGAAGAACTCCATCATCGGGCTGAAGTCGGAAGTCCATCATCGGGATGAAGTCTTCTATCAAGCGGCATCTTCAATCTTCTTTCTTTCGGAGCGGAGCCATCTTCTTCCCAGCCGACGCGGATCCATCCTCTTCAACCGACGCCTACTCACCGAATGACGTTTCCTTTAAATGACGTCATCCAAGATGGCGTCCCTCGAATTCCGATTGGCTGATCGGAACAGCCAATAGAATGCGAGCTCAGTCTGATTGGCTGATTGGATCAGCCAATCGGATTGAACTTGAATCTGATTGGCTGATAGAATTCCTACCTTAATTCCGATTGGCTGATAGAATCCTATCAGCCAATCGGAATTCGAGGGACACCATCTTGATGACGTCATTTAAAGGAACCGTCATTCGGCGAGTAGGCGTCGGTTGAAGAGGATGGATCCGCGTCGGCTGGGAAGAAAATGGCTCCGCTCCGCTCCGGAAGAAAGAAGATTGAAGATGCCGCTTGATAGAAGACTTCATCCCGATGATGGACTTCCGACATCAGCCCGATGATGGAGTTCTTCAGCCGCCGCTTGGATCAAGACTTCGGACCCTCTTCTGGACCGATTGCTGAACCCGGTGAGGTGAAGACAAGGTAGGGAGATCTTCAGGGGCTTAGTGTTAGGTTTATTTAAGGGGTGTTTGGGTTAGATTAGGGGTATGTGGGTGGTGGGTTGTAATGTTGAGGGGGGGTATTGTATGTTTTTTTTTTACAGGCAAAAGAGCTGAATTCTTTGGGGCATGCCCCGCAAAGGGCGCTTTTCAGGGCTGGTAAGGTAAAAGAGCTTTTCTATTTTAATTTTAGAATAGGGTAGGGCATTTTTTTATTTTGGGGGGCTTTGTTATTTTATTAGGGGGCTTAGAGTAGGTGTAATTAGTTTAAAATTGTTGTAATATTTTTCTAATGTTTGTAAATATTTTTTTATTTTTTGTAACTTAGTTCTTTTTTATTTTTTGTACTTTAGTTAGTTTATTTCATTGTATTTATTTGTAGGTATTGTATTTAATTTATTTATTGATAGTGTAGTGTTAGGTTTAATTGTAACTTAGGTTAGGATTTATTTTACAGGTAATTTTGTAATTATTTTAACTAGTTAACTATTAAATAGTTATTAACTGTTTAATAGCTATTGTACCTGGTTAAAATAAATACAAAGTTGCCTGTAAAATAAATATTAATCCTAAAATAGCTACAATATAATTATAATGTATATTGTAGCTATATTAGGGTTTATTTTACAAGTAAGTATTTAGATTTAAATAGGAATAATTTATTTAATAAGAGTTAATTTATTTCGTTAGATAAAAATTAGACTTACTTGTTAGGGTTAGACTTAGCTTTAGGGGTTAAAAAATTTAGTAGAGTAGCGGTGAGCTCCGGTCGGCAGATTAGGGGTTAATACTTGAAGTTAGGTGTCGGCGATGTTAGGGAGAGCAGATTAGGGGTTAATACTATTTATTATAGGGTTATTGAGGCGGGAGTGAGGCGGATTAGGGGTTAATACATTTATTATAGTAGCGGTGAGCTACGGTTGGCAGATTAGGGGTTAATTATTGTAGGTAGGTGGCGGCGACGTTGGGGGCGGCAGATTAGGGGTTAATAAATATAATATAGGGGTCGACGGTGTTAGGGGCAGCAGATTAGGGGTACATAGGGATAATGTAGGTTGCAGCGGTGTACGGAGCGGAAGATTAGGGGTTAATAATAATATGCAGGGGTCAGCGATAGCGGGGGCGGCAGATTAGGGGTTAATAAGTGTAAGGTTAGGGGTGTTTAGACTCGGGGTACATGTTAGGGTGTTAGGTGCAGACTTAGGAAGTGTTTCCCCATAGAAAACAATGGGGCTGCGTTGGGAGCTGAACGCTGCTTTTTTGCAGGTGTTAGGTTTTTTTTCAGCTCAAACAGCCCCATTGTTTTCTATGGGGGAATCGTGCACGAGCACGTTTTTTAAGCTGGCCGCGTCCGTAAGCACCGCTGGTATTTAGAGTTGCAGTGGCGGTAAATATGCTCTACGCTCCCTTTTTGGAGCCTAACGCAGCCATTCTGTGAACTCTAAATACCAGCGGTATTTAAAAGGTGCGGGAGAAAAAAAGCATGCGTAGCTAACGCACCCCTTTGGCCGCCAAACTCTAAATCTAGCCAAGAGTTTGTGCTATATCTGAATATAAGTTTGTGATTGGTTAGCAAGAGTTATTTTGTTCTGGGGAACAAGAAACTCAGTGAAATGAATAAACATAAAACAATATTCCCTTTTGACAAAATAAAGATGCAGTTTTCATTGCAAAATTATTCTCAGATATGAAGGTTCAAAATCAACAATTTGTGTTTAGTGGTCCTTTAATTGGGCTGCTCACCTCTAATACTGGTGTCTTGGTTAGTGGGTTTACAAACAAGTGAGAGGTAGAGTGATGGTATATTTTCTATTATATGTTTGTCCATAGTTTGGATCCGCATTAATTAGACCAGGTCTTTCATGACTGTTACTGAAGACAATATACATGAGTTTTCACCCTTATACAACTCAGGAGGATTGTCAGGGAGCTTAGGTTTGCTTGAATACAGTATACTAGACCAGGTTAGATGAGGTTTTGCCTACTGGTGTCTTTGCCTTGGGTTACTAACAGTGAGCACTATGCATGAGCTTTGTACCACTTAGTCAGTCTGCCAGAATCACTACATAAGATGAGGAGGTATTTAAAGGGACACTGTCAATGTGTTCCCAATTGTGCATTTTACCTGCTGGAGTGTATTTAATTGTTTGCAATAGACAATAGCACTGATTAATCTTGCAGTGGGGGGTATAAGGAAGAGATATATTTTGTATGTGAAATAGCTGGTTATGTCTATTCACCCCCCCCCCCCCCCAGCTATAATTAGCATTTCAATACCTAACATAAATAAACATTATCAGGTCTGCTTTACTTGCAGACTCGGCCTATTGTTATAGACATGTCCTAGCTAATGGTTTTAATGAGAAAAAACAGCTATTTCTAATACAGAAATAAACATGATTAAACAATTCCCCCATATATTTAGTACTCTGCAATAGGTATAACGTTATTTGAAACACATTAAGGGGAAACACATTTTATAGGGGGGGGAGGGAGAGATATATATATATATATATAGAGAGAGAGAGAGAGAGAGAGAGAGAGAGAGAGTCAGACACAGGCAGAGTGAGAGTCAGACAAAGGCAGAGTGAGAACAGTCATATGAAACAGAGGGATGACTAAGACAGAAAGAGAAACAGATAAAGAGGAAAATCTAAAGAAAGATGTAAAGGAAAAAGTTACCAGCTTATATAGTGATAACCTGTACAAAAGGGGATATAACAAGTTTTTTTCTTCCTTAAAGGGACATTAAACAAAAATATATTTCATGTGAAAGATAAGTATGTAAATTCAGTATTTATTGTAAGAAAAAAATGTTAGGTAAAGCAGAACTCTAACAGAAAATAAAAATCATTTTAAAAAAACTCTCTTGGACAACACATGAAAAAATGATTTTAAAGGGACATTAAAGGGATAGTAAATTCCAAATTAAACTTTCATGATTTATAAAGGGCATGTAATTTCAAACAACTTTCTAATTTACTTTTATCAGCAAATGTGCTTTGTTCTCTTGTTATTTTTAGTTGAAAGCTAAACCAAGGTAGGCTCATATGCTAATTTCTAGACCCTCTTATCTAAATGCATTTGACAGTTTTTCACAGCTAGAGGGCATTAGTTCACATGTTTCATATAGATAACATTGTGCTATTGCACGTGTAGTTATTTAAGAGTCAGCACTAATTGCCTGTAATGCAAGTCTGTCAAAAGATCTGAGATAATGAGGCAGTCAGCCTGTTTCTATAACAGTGTTGGTTATGCAAAAATTTAAATTTTAAGTTTTCCACACAACAGAGAGGCTGGATTCTGACTCTCCTACACGCTGAACAGTGATTGGCTGATATGGGTAACAATTTACCTCTGAGGAGAAAATGAGTTAACATCATTCAATGGCTTTTCAAAGGGTGTGTCCTAGTTCTGCAGAACAATGCACATTATTTTACTAAAAAATTACTGTTTTAAATGTTCTTAAACCATTTATTCTGCCTGTAGGATGTTTGCAGTAGAGATAGGGTTACCACCTCAGATATGTATTCCAAGTGACTTATAAGTAACACATACTGCAGGAAGGAACATGTATTGTGGTTCTGGACAGCACTATTCATGTTCCTCCCAGCTTAACCTGCAGCATGTATAACTCATAAGTGTCCAGGAAAACATGGCTGAGGTGACAACCCTAAGTACAATGAATCGCTTCAGATACATTGCCTTTAAAGGGACATTCAACACCAGAATTTTTGTTGTTTAAAAAGATAGGTAATCCCTTAATTACCAATTCCCCAGTTTTGCATAACTAACACAGTTATAATTATACACGTTTTACCTCTGTAATTACCTTGTATCTAAGCCCCAGCAGACTGCCCCCTTATTTCAGTTCTTTTGACAGACTTGCAGTTTAGCCAATCAGAGCTGTCTCCATGGTAAATTCACATGCATGAGCTCCATGTTATCTATATGAAACACAACTAATGCCCTCTAGTGGTGAAAAACTATCAAAATGCATTTAGATTAGAGGCGGCCTTCAATGTCTAAGACATTAGCATATGAACCTCCTAGGTTTAGCTTTCAACTAAGAATACTAACAGAACAAATCAAAATTGGTGATAAAAGTAAATTGGAAAGTTGTTTAAAATTACATATCCTATCTGAATCATGAAAGTTTTTTTTGGACTTGACTGTCCCTTTAAACTATTTTACCAGTAAATAGACCATAAGAAAACATCAGCAGAGCACACTGCTTATGCACTATATCTATGCACTTGTAGAGCTTTTTCCCTTTTGGAGAGTTTAAAGGATATGCAACTTAGCATCTTTTACACTTCTAAAAATTTTTTTTATTAACTGCAACAGAAGAATAAATTATTGGGGATAAAAGTTTATCCTGTCTCCTACTGAGAAGAAGTCTCCATATCTGTGCAGAGAGCAGTCCAACATGAGTGAAGTGCTTGCACATCTAACCACACCTCTTTCTGATGATACTCCTACTATGGTATCCAGGGAATGGGTGTTCCCATGAAGACCTGATACCTACACAGTTGGACAACCCACAAAAACATATACTATCCAATATGATTGTAATGTGAACAACTCAAGTAAGGATGGATCTCAACCTTAAAGGTCCTGATGTACAGCACCATTTATACTCTTCCCCTTGTTATGCACATAACCTACAATTCAGTAAAAACCATAAAACATATGTTCATGTGATCAGCTGCTCAGATCTGCAGAGTATTCTGAGCATTTGCTGCCAAAGCCAATGAGATGCTGTTTCTACTAAACCTTCTGCAGACCTCTCTGGCCCATTGCAACACCCCTGTGTCTAATATAAGATGAAAGTGCAGCACTTATGCATGTAGTAAACACTTGTGAGAAACAGATGAACAGATTATTGATAGGGTGAGAAGTGGGAGGGGTCTATTTGTAGGCTCATGTGCTTAATTAGTTTTTTGGTGGAATCTTAATTGTTTTGGTCCCTTGGCTGTGAGAGAAGGGTGTAGCATATTACATAACATTACACAATGTGCAGCACACTCATGACTTTCCTGGTGAGTAACAGTCATAGTCAACAGTCATTTTTTAAAAATAAATGTTGAAATGAAGCATCAGGAAAATATCATTAAAAAAATAAAATCTGTTATCAATAGGAAAGAGAAGTTATGTAACTACAGCATTCGCTTTGGCTGAGTAAAACTGAATTTCAATGAAAACTAATCTACCAGTATTAGTTGTGCACTTTCAACTATGTTGTACGTTGTCTTACTTCCTAATGGTCATAAATCTAAATTAAATGAATTAAATATATATTTCATCCATATATTGACAATGATCTACATACAAAATTATGAATCAATTTAAAACATAATGTTATGGATACAGAAGGTGATGTTAAATCTAGCAGATCACTCATAAACTTATATAAAATGGTGTAGAATTCATTATTAAAGGAATATTTGATAACAGTAGATCATTCAGTTCTTGCACTATTGAATAAGCAATAGATAAATAAATATTAAATACTCTCACATTTCTCCAGGTCAGCTCAGCTCAGCAGCTTATAGTGGTGCACAAGGCTGTTCATTTTAATTTTACTATTGCCATACTTTTCTGTAGATTTTACATGACTATGAGGCATAAAGAATTGACATATGCTTTCCTTATTTTCCTTGAATAATTTGCATACAGATACCCTGCAGTGGTTAATTGCTGATGTATTATATAAATATAGTAAACAAAAAATACCTTTAAGCTTTTGTAAATTGGGAACAGACAGGGCTATCCTGAGAATATGACAGCACAAATGTACAGGTATTTATAAGAGATACAATTTTGTTAATATGTTTCAAATACATCATAAATTAAACAATAAAGTGTAACAATATTATGTACACATAGATATTACTGAGTGCTGGGTCTATAGTGTTAGTGTGCTCAGCACTAGTACCTAATAGTGACCCTCTGGTGCCCCCTTAATGCCATTATCAGTACTGTGACAAATGCTCAGCCTTTCATATAAGGATTACCTGCAGTACCAGGAGGATCAGTGGATTCAAAATTTATTCTTTAAAGACCCACACCAATTAAAGGGACAGTAACCACCTTCAGATTTCTATATATTATGTTAGGTTTAATAAAACAACTTTACAATATACTTTCATTGTTTATTTTGTCCCCTTTTCATGTAATTTAGCTCTGACATTTCTAATTCTAAGAACTTGAAATGCACTCGCTGACTTCTCAAGGCTAACTCTGCTACATATATGTCCCTAATTGCCTTTAACTGATAACAACTGTAAAACAAAAGTACGGTATACTAACTTTATAACAGCGGATAGCCTTGTTGTCTGCAGACTACAGCTGCCAATAAGGCAAATAGTGGGTGGAGTTTGGCTGTTGATAAATAGTTGCAGAAAAAAAATGTTCATCTATACTATAATCGCGTTTGTAACGCGTCTGTCGCCAGTTGTGCACGCATCCTCAAAGAAATGTTGGCTGCGCGAGGCAGTCACAAGAATCCACCTGGATGCACCGTAGGCAAACAAAGCCTTAAAAGAAAGGAAAAAAAAGAAAACGCCCGGAAGAAATAAAAAAAAAACTAACCGCCCGATTGAAGTATAACAAAAAAAACTAACCTCCCTCACAAAGTTTTAACAAACACTGAAACCGCCAACATCGCAAAATGATAAAGTAATTGTTACGGTACCAACAGTGTACCAAGGGTTAATACCAGATGAACAATGTCCTGCATAGGGAATCAGCAATTCACAACCCAGCCAGTTTCCCTGCAAACATGAGACCAAGCTCCACATTTCAGGTTTAAAAAAGAATAACTACTTTATTTGAAGGCAGCACACAGATTTATACACCCTGGCTTCAGGTTACAGAGGGCATTGGTTTAACAGTAAAGCAAACATATGAACAATGCATCAAACCACTAACAATTGTCTATTCACAGGTAAAACAGATTAACATATTAAGTTAATTAACTAGGGAAGAACGTTTACTCAGACAATCTGATGTTGGGCAGTCTAGTTAACATAATCACACAAGGACACAATCAGTTTACCCAGACAGACTCCTGAGACACAATCAGATCTTAAACATACATAGAATACATCTTATTACAGAATATAGGAACAGTTCTTATTAGCTATAAAGTCTTTTATGCCCACTTGCTTTATAGAGTCACAATTGCTCCCAAAAGGTGCACTCACACCCTGTACCCATCCTGTATTTATGGATACAGGGTGACATAGACATAAGACAGAGTTATGAAAGTACATGGGGTGTCCAGCATATAAAATTCCATATTTCCATGCAGTCTCTGGGTATCCTTAAGCCCATGTACCTCCAGCCCAAAGAATGTTCCATAACAGGCCCTCCAATGTACAGTGGCGAGATTGGTTTTGTCACATCTCTCCCCTTTTCCAAACAGACTAACAGGGTATCTGACCTCCTGCCGGTCAGTGCCCTGGTTAGTCCAGCAACCCACCCATAAAACACAATTAGTAGTACAGCCCACCCACAATAAATGGTTACTACACCTGAGTACGGGGAAAACTTGTCCATGTCCAGGTGCCTCATCACAGCTGTGTGGGGGACTGGTACGCTGAATTGGTGGGTTGCGAGGTGGGCAGAGACCAGCTGTACTCTGCCCGGGTGCCAGCACTACCATGGAAGTAGCCTGGTGGGAGCCTGGTTGCTGGAGGGGAAGACCGACTGTCTCCCCTTCGGATACATAGCTGTGCTGCTGGAGGGGGAGACCAATCGTCTCCCCTTTGGCTAAACTGCCGTGTTGCTGGGGGACAGGACCATCAAACTCCTCTCCCTCTGGTTTGTCAGTTTGCTGGGACAATCCATCTGTATTCCCGTTATGAGAGAGAATTCCTGTCCATACAAACAAGGGTTCAAATTCCTCAGTGCCCAGACCAGGGCCAAACAGTCCTTCAAAATCCCATCAGCTTCTTTACGAGTTTTCTGTACCTGCTCTTTATAGGTATCCACAATCCCTTCATACTGACATAGGGTGCCCTTGAGTTGCTGCACCTCACTATGAGCCAGCGTCAGCTTCTCCTCCAGTGTCACTAAGTTTGTCTTTAATGTTTCATGTTCCACTCTCAAGCTGGTGTTTTCTGCAGTCTGTCGGTGCAGCTTGTCTAGCAGAGATTCCTGTTCTAAACGTGCTTTTTCCTCTGCGCTCCTCTTCTCCTTCATCAGCGCATTGTAACGGGACCTCCACATATCAATAGCGGATAGAGATTTACTGAGCTCAGCGTCCTGGGGCTTAGCAGCAGGTGGGTCAGTCTCTGCTGCACGGATCTGGGCACGGGTAGTCACAGAGTTAACATCAGCGGGACCCATAGGAGCGTAGGCAGAAACAAGGGGGGCCAAGTCATTTCCAAGAAGAACATCAGCAGGTAAGTCCTTCTTGACCCCCACATTCACAGGTCTAGCGCCCACTCCCCAATCCAAATGTACCCTGGCAACAGGTAGGCTGAACACATCGCCCCCTGCTACCCTCACAGCCACAGTGTCTCCAGTGTACTGTTTCTCAGACACCAAGTTCTTTTGAAGCAAGGTCATGGTAGCACCAGTATCCCGTAGACCACTGACCTTCTTCCCATTCACTTTAACCAGTTGCCGGTTATTCCGGTGGGCAGCTTGCACAAGGTCTGCCTCATGTAGGATGCTCCAGCATTCTTGCGCCTCTACGTAGCGGGCCGCAGGCTGAGGATTACGTGGGATTCCGCCGGCGGGTCTTCTCCAGGACTGCGCTTGGTTCGCTGCGTTTAGGGGACACTCTGGTCTTTTGTGCCCTAGTTGCTTACATCTAAAGCACCGAATAGGTTGTGAGTAGCACCGCAGGGCTCTCTGAGGGTAGTTCGTGGCCGGAGGCCGTGTGGTATAGTGGTGCGCCGGGGTTTGGTAACTGGCAGCTGCTGGGGTGACTGGGGGTCTGTACTCCACTCTAGCAGGGGGCTTAGTGGTAGCAGTGTCCAGTTTGCGGGCATCCGTATACTCATCTGCCAAGCGAGCCGCTTCCTGCAGGGTGGAGGGTTTACGGTCCCGAACCCACTCTCGAACTCCTGCGGGTAATTTGTCGAAGCAATGTTCCAACAGGAATAGCTGCAGCACCTCTTCCCCAGATATGGCTTGGCACCCCGCTATCCAGTGAGCTGCTGTGCGGTGCACCTTACATGCCCACTCAAGGTAGGAATCTCCAGCTAATTTAACAGTGTCTCTGAACCGCCTCCTGTATGCCTCCGGTGTAACCGCATACCTGGAGAGCAGAGCCTCTTTTACATTATTATAATCCCTGACTTCCTCATCTGGAATGGCCCGAAAAGCCTCTCTGGCCCGGCCGGATAATTTTCCAGATAATATCGTGACCCAGTCCTCTGCGGGTACCTTGTGTAGTGCACATTGCCTCTCAAAATCCGCAAGGTACCCATCAATCTCTCCTTCTGTTTCCAGGAAGTTTTTAAAAGCTGCAAAATGTACTTTTCTCTTTTCCATCTTAGTCAGTATTGTAATAATCCCCCTCTTCCTGAGGTTACTGGCTTGTGTAGTTGCTCTTCTGGGCGATAAGGTTCATTCCGTCGCTGCCACCAATGTTACGGTACCAACAGTGTACCAAGGGTTAATACCAGATGAACAATGTCCTGCATAGGGAATCAGCAATTCACAACCCAGCCAGTTTCCCTGCAAACATGAGACCAAGCTCCACATTTCAGGTTTAAAAAAGAATAACTACTTTATTTGAAGGCAGCACACAGATTTATACACCCTGGCTTCAGGTTACAGAGGGCATTGGTTTAACAGTAAAGCAAACATATGAACAATGCATCAAACCACTAACAATTGTCTATTCACAGGTAAAACAGATTAACATATTAAGTTAATTAACTAGGGAAGAACGTTTACTCAGACAATCTGATGTTGGGCAGTCTAGTTAACATAATCACACAAGGACACAATCAGTTTACCCAGACAGACTCCTGAGACACAATCAGATCTTAAACATACATAGAATACATCTTATTACAGAATATAGGAACAGTTCTTATTAGCTATAAAGTCTTTTATGCCCACTTGCTTTATAGAGTCACAATTGCTCCCAAAAGGTGCACTCACACCCTGTACCCATCCTGTATTTATGGATACAGGGTGACATAGACATAAGACAGAGTTATGAAAGTACATGGGGTGTCCAGCATATAAAATTCCATATTTCCATGCAGTCTCTGGGTATCCTTAAGCCCATGTACCTCCAGCCCAAAGAATGTTCCATAACAGGCCCTCCAATGTACAGTGGCGAGATTGGTTTTGTCACAGTAATTAACCCCCAATCCGCAAATAACATAATTAAAATATGAACCCCTAAACCGCCAACCCCCAACATCGCAATAAACCTAATTAACCTATTAACCCCTAAACCGACAAACCCCCACATCGCAATAAACCTAATGAACCTATTAACCCCTAAACTGCCAACCCCACACATTGGAATAAACCTAATTAACCTATTAACCCCTAAACCGCCAAACCCCCACATCGCAATAAACCTAATTAACCTATTAACTCCTAAACCGCCAACCCCCCACAAAGCAAATAACTAATTTAATTACTAAGCCCCCTAACCTAACACCCCCTAAATTAACCCCAATATTAAGTTACACTTAAATATAACCTAACATTAAATTACAAAAAAAAATAATCTAAAATTAAAAAAAATAAAAACTCTAAAATTACAGAAAAAAATAAACAAAATTATCAAAAAAAACTGAAAAAAACCTAATCCCTATGAAAAAGCCCCCAAAATAAAAACACCCCCTAATCTAAACTAAACTACCAATAGCCCTTAAAATGGCCTTTTGTAGGGCATTGCCCTAAGTTAAACAACTCTTTTACGTTAAAAAAAATACTAAGTCCCCCCTAACATAAAAAAACCCAACAAACCACCCAAAATAAAAAAACTAACACTAAAAAACCTTAACTACCCATTGCCCCTAAAGGGACATTTGTATGGGCATTGCCATTAAAAGGACATTCAGCTTTTTTTACAGCCCATTAAATCCCTAATCTTAAAAAAATAAAATAACAAAAAAAACACCTAAAACTAAGCCCCAAATAGGTACTCAGTGTTCCTGAAGTACGGCGGAGAAAGTCTTCTTCCCGGCGGCTCCATCATCTTCTATCTTCATCCGGAGCGAAGGTGGCGCGGAGCAGAGGTGTAGAGCTGGCTTCCCTGATGCACGGATCCTCAGCGGAGGTGGTCCTCAGTGGCGTGGAGGCTCCTCTTCATGCGATCGTCTATCGCACATGGAAGATTGAAAGCAAGGCACCCCATATTTATTCAGTGGAGGAGAGCCTCAGCGGGTTGAGGCTACTCTTCATCAGATCTCCGGCGTACACTGAAAATTGAATGCAAGGTACCGCATTCAATTTGGGGTACCTTGCATTCCTATTGGCTGAAATTTTGAAATCAGCCAATAGGATGAGAGCTACTGACATTTTATTGGCTGATTTGAACAGCCAATAGGATTTCAGTATCTCTAATCCTATTGGCTGATTTAAAAATTTCAGCCAATAGGAATGCAAGTTACCCCAAATTGAATGCGGTACCTTGCATTCAATTTTCAGTGTACGCCGGAGATCTGATGAAGAGTAGCCTCAACCCGCTGAGGCTCTCCTCCACTGAAGACCGCCGCTGAGGACCGCCGCTCCAGATCCGCACTGCCTTTGCACAGGATGAAGATAGAAGATGACAGAGCCACCTGGAAGAAGACCTTCTCCGCCGGACTTCAGGAACGGTGAGTATCTATTTGGGACTTAGTTTTAGGATTTTTTTTATTTTTGGTTTTTATTTTATTTTTAAGATTAGGGATTTAATGTGCTGTAAAAGAGCTGACTGCCCTTTTAAGGGCAGTAAAAGAGCGGAATGCCCTTTTAAGGGCAATGCCCATACAAATGCCCTATTAGGGGCAATAGGTAGTTTAGGTTTTTTTAGTGTTAGGTTTTTTTTATTTGCGGGGGGGAGGGGGGTTGGTTGGGTGGGGGGTTTTCTGTTGGGGGTAATTGATAATTTTTGTAAGTAAAAGAGCTGTTTATCATAGGGCAATGCCCTTTTAAGGGCTATTGGTAGTTTAGTGTTCAATTAGGGGGTGTTTTACTTTGGGGGGGGGATTTTTTATTTTTATCGGGGTATTAGTTTAGGTTTACATTTTTATTTTGGATAGCTTTGTTTATTTTTTTCTGTAATTTTACATTTTTTATTTTTAGTAACATTAGCTTGGGGGTTTGGATTTTTTAAACACAGTCTGCCCCCTAGTTTGTTATAAAAAACGTTTAGACTTGGGTATTCTATAATGGCACAACAGAAATGTCTGTAATTACAGGGAGTTTACTCTCCCATTTAAGGGACATTAAATGCGTCCTGTGTTGTGTACAAACGTACTTGTTGCACGCTCCTTAAGGAAACCAAAAAGAAAAATCTATAACCTTTGTTTTAAAAAAGCTGCAAATTGCCTAAAGCAGCTGTTTGATTTGCAGGTTACGGGATTTGCTTTTAGGCTTCTCTAGGCCAGTGTTTCTCAACTCCAGTCCCCAGGGCACACTAACAGACCAGATATTCATGATATCTGAGCCAGATATAATCAGCTGATCTGTAACCATGGTTACTAAGCTGCTCTCACCCATCAGCTGGTTATTTCACCTCAGACATGTTTTCCTGGACACTTCTCTATATACAGCCTGAGCACGTTCTCTATATACAGCCTGAGCACGTTCTCTATATACAGCCTGAGCACGTTCTCTATATACAGCCTGTGCACATTCTCTATATACAGCCTGAGCACGTTCTCTATATACAGCCTGAGCACGTTCTCTATATACAGCCTGAGCACGTTCTCTATATACAGCCTGAGCACGTTCTCTATATACAGCCTGAGCACGTTCTCTATATACAGCCTGAGCACGTTCTTTATATACAGCCTGAGCACATTCTCTATATACAGCCTGAGCACGTTCTCTATATACAGCCTGGGCACGTTCTCTATATACATCCTGAGCACGTTCTCTATATACAGCCTGAGCACGTTCTCTATATACAGCCTGAGCACGTTCTCTATATACAGCCTGAGCACGTTCTCTATATACAGCCTGAGCACGTTCTCTATATACAGCCTGAGCACGTTCTCTATATACAGCCTGAGCACGTTCTCTATATACAGCCTGAGCACGTTCTCTATATACAGCCTGAGCACGTTCTCTATATACAGCCTGAGCACGTTCTCTATATACAACCTGAGCACGTTCTCTATATACAGCCTGAGCACGTTCTCTATATACAGCCTGAGCACGTTCTCTATATACAGCCTGAGCACGTTCTCTATATACAGCCTGAGCACGTTCTCTATATACAGCCTGAGCACGTTCTCTATATACAGCCTGAGCACGTTCTCTATATACAGCCTGTGCACGTTCTCTATATACAGCCTGAGCACGTTCTCTATATACAGCCTGAGCACGTTCTCTATATACAGCCTGTGCACGTTCTCTATATACAGCCTGAGCACGTTCTCTATATACAGCCTGAGCACGTTCTCTATATACAGCCTGAGCACGTTCTCTATATACAGCCTGAGCACGTTCTCTATATACAGCCTGAGCACGTTCTCTATATACAGCCTGTGCACGTTCTCTATATACAGTCTGAGCACGTTCTCTATATACAGCCTGTGCACGTTCTCTATATACAGCCTGTGCACGTTCTCTATATACAGCCCGAGCATGTTCTCTACAGGGAGTGCAGAATTATTAGGCAAATGAGTATGTTGACCACATCATCCTCTTTATGCATGTTGTCTTACTCCAAGCTGTATAGGCTCGAAAGCCTACTACCAATTAAGGAAATTAGGTGATGTGCATCTCTGTAATGAGAAGGGGTGTGGTCTAATGACATCAACACCCTATATCAGGTGTGCATAATTATTAGGCAACTTCCTTTCCTTTGGCAAAATGGGTCAAAAGAAGGACTTGACAGGCTCAGAAAAGTCAAAAATAGTGAGATATCTTGCAGAGGGATGCAGCACTCTTAAAATTGCAAAGCTTCTGAAGCGTGATCATCGAACAATCAAGCGTTTCATTCAAAATAGTCAACAGGGTCGCAAGAAGCGTGTGGAAAAACCAAGGCGCAAAATAACTGCCCATGAACTAAGAAAAGTCAAGCGTGCAGCTGCCAAGATGCCACTTGCCACCAGTTTGGCCATATTTCAGAGCTGCAACATCACTGGAGTGCCCAAAAGCAAGAGGTGTGCAATACTCAGAGACATGGCCAAGGTAAGAAAGGCTGAAAGACGACCACCACTGAACAAGATACACAAGCTGAAACGTCAAGACTGGGCCAAGAAATATCTCAAGACTGATTTTTCTAAGGTTTTATGGACTGATGAAATGAGAGTGAGTCTTGATGGGCCAGATGGATGGGCCCGTGGCTGGATTGGTAAAGGGCAGAGAGCTCCAGTCCGACTCAGACGCCAGCAAGGTGGAGGTGGAGTATTGGTTTGGGCTGGTATCATCAAAGATGAGCTTGTGGGGCCTTTTCGGGTTGAGGATGGAGTCAAGCTCAACTCCCAGTCCTACTGCCAGTTTCTGGAAGACACCTTCTTCAAGCAGTGGTACAGGAAGAAGTCTGCATCCTTCAAGAAAAACATGATTTTCATGCAGGACAATGCTCCATCACACGCGTCCAAGTACTCCACAGCGTGGCTGGCAAGAAAGGGTATAACAGAAGAAAATCTAATGACATGGCCTCCTTGTTCACCTGATCTGAACCCCATTGAGAACCTGTGGGCCATCATCAAATGTGAGATTTACAAGGAGGGAAAACAGTACACCTCTCTGAACAGTGTCTGGGAGGCTGTGGTTGCTGCTGCACGCAATGTTGATGGTGAACAGATCAAAACACTGACAGAATCCATGGATGGCAGGCTTTTGAGTGTCCTTGCAAAGAAAGGTGGCTATATTGGTCACTGATTTGTTTTTGTTTTGTTTTTGAATGTCAGAAATGTATATTTGTGAATGTTGAGATGTTATATCGGTTTCACTGGTAAAAATAAATAATTGAAATGGGTATATATTTGTTTTTTGTTAAGTTGCCTAATAATTATGCACAGTAATAGTCACCTGCACACACAGATATCCCCCTAAAATAGCTATAACTAAAAACAAACTAAAAACTACTTCCAAAACTATTCAGCTTTGATATTAATGAGTTTTTTGGGTTCATTGAGAACATGGTTGTTGTTCAATAATAAAATTAATCCTCAAAAATACAACTTGCCTAATAATTCTGCACTCCCTGTATATACAGCCTGAGCACGTTCTCTATATACAGCCTGAGCACGTTCTCTATATACAGCCTAAGCATGGACTATATAAATAACTTGTGGCACACAGGCACATTTGTGATGACTAAGTAGAATTTGCTATTAAATATCAGCGCTCAACTAAATGTTGAATTTAAATGGACTTGAAACCCAAATAATTTCTTCAGATAGATCATACAATTTTAACAATTTTCTAGTTTACTTGTATTACCAAATGTGCTTCATTCTCTTGGTATACTTTTTTGAAGGAGCAGCAATGCAATACTGGGAGCTAGCTAAACACATCAGATGAGCCAGTGACAAAAGGCATATATGTGCAGCCACCAATCAGCAGCTAGTTCCCAGTGGTGCATTTCTTCTCCTAAGCCTACCTAAGTATGCTTTTCAACAAAGGATACCAATATAATGAAGCAAATTAGATAAATGAAGTAAATTGGAAAGTTGTTTAAAACTATATGCTCTATCTGAATCATGAAAGCTTAAAGGGACACTGAACCCAAATTTTTTCTTTTGTGATTCAGATAGAGCATGCAATTTTAAAGGGACACTGAACCCAAAAATGTTCTCTTGTGATTCAGATAGAGCATGCAATTTTAAAGGGACACTGAACCCAAAAATGTTCTCTTGTGATTCAGATAGAGCATGCAATTTTAAGCAACTTTCTAATTTACTCTTATTATCAATTTTTCTTCGTTCTCTTGTTATCTTTATATGAAAAAGAAGACATCTAAGCTTTTTTCTTGGTTCAGAACTCTGGACAGCAGTTTTTGATTGGTGGATGTATTTATCCACCAATCAACAAGGACAACCTAGGTTGTTCACCAAAAATGGGCCGGCATCTAAACTTACATTCTTGCATTTCAAATAAAGATACCAAGAGAATAAAGAACATCTGATAATAGGAGTAAATAAGAAAGTTGCTTAAAATGTCATGCTCTATCTGAATCACAAAAGAAAAAAATTGGGTACAGTGTCCCTTTAAGCAACTTTCTAATTTACTCCTATTATTAATTTTTCTTTGTTCTCTTGCTATCTTTATTTTAAAAAGAAGGCATCTAAGCTTTTTTCTTGGTTCAGACCTCTTGACAGCACTTTTTTATTGGTGGATGAATTTATCCACCAATCAGCAAGGACAACCCAGGTTGTTCAACAAAAATGGGCCGGCATCTAAACTTACATTCTTGCATTTCAAATAAAGATACCAAGAGAATAAAGAAAATTTGATAATAGGAGTAAATTAGAAAGTTGCTTAAAATTTAATGCTCCATCTGAATCATGAAAGAAAAAAATTGGGTTCAGTGTCCCTTTAATTTATCCTGTCCCCTTTAAAATCATGCAGCAGTTGTTACCAATCAAGACGTTAGCAGTTAAACGACCAGTAAATATAGTAGATTTGCATAATTAACAAATTAATGATAAAAAAGACAATGCAATAGCACTTAGTCTGAACTTCAAATGAGTAGTAGATTTTTTTTTAAGACAAATTTCAGTTATATCTATTTCCTCTCCCCCTGTATCATGTGACAGCCATCAGCCAATCACAAATGCATATACTTATATTCTGTGAATTCTTGCACAAGCTCAGTAGGAGATGGTGACTCAAAAAGTATAAATATAAAAAGACTGTGCATTTTGTTAATGGAAGTAAATTGGAAAGTTGTTTAAAATGGCTGCTGTATCTGAATCATTAAAGTTTAATTTGACTTGAGTGTCCCTTTAACCTCTTAAGGACATATGACGGAATTTTTCCGTCATAAAACAATTAAGCAAACTGAAAGCTGTGTCCTTAAAGGGTTAAAAGGACACAGGATTAGAAATTTTTGGCAACTAAAACAGCTGCAACACAAGGATTTAGCCCTAACAAATCCCAAACCAATGCATTAAAGGGACACTGAACCCAAATGTTTTCTTTCATGATTCAGATAAAGCATGCAAGTTTAAGCAACTTTCTAATTTACTCCTATTATCAATTTTTCTTTGTTCTCTTGCTATCTTTATTTAAAAAAGAAAGTCCAAAACACTGGACAGCACTTGTTTATTGGTGGATGCATTTATCCACCAATCAGCAAAGAACAACCCAGGTTGTTTTCCAAAAATGGGATGGCATCTAAACTTACATTCTTGCTTTTCAAATAAAGATACCAAGAGAATGAAGAACATTTGCTAATAGGAGTAAATTAGAAAGTTGCTTAAAATTGCTGCTCTATCTGAATCACAAAAGAAAAAAATTTGGGTTCAGTGTCATTTTAAGTGCTTTTTTCCCTAAAGGGGCTATGTTGATATTATTACATTTTCTTTTTTAACCCTTTAAGGACACAGCTTTCAGTTTGCTCAATTGTTTTATGACGGAAAAATTCCGTCATATGTCCTTAAGAGGTTAAGGAGGTGCATTAGCTGTTTTGTTTATTACATATGCTTGTGGGAAATGTCACGATCCACTAATAGAGTTGTAGGAGTTTTTCTATCAACCACTGAGGTTCTACCCCACAGACCAGTTGTGCACATACATAAATTTATAATTTTTCTCCAGAAAAAAATATTTTAAACATTTTTAAATAGTGTGATATAAATCTAATGTGTTAAATGTCCCTTTAATTCTAAAATAACCTTAAAATGTAACACATGAAATGCAGTGATATGTTTAATGTGTGCTGATACTGATGAGTACACAATATTTGATGATGTACACTGTGGTCTAAAGGTATGTGTCTGTGCAAGTATATATGTGTTTGTGTGTATGTATATATGTGTGTGTATATTTGTGTTGTGTGTATGTATATATGTGTGTATGTATATATGTGTGTGGGTCTGTGTGTGTCTGTATGTGTGTGTGTGTATATATATATATATATATATATATATATATATGTATGTGTGTATGTCTGTGCATATGTATGTGTGTGTTTATGTATATATGTGTGTGTATATTTGTGTTGTGTGTATGTATATATGTGTGTATGTATATATGTGTGTGGGTCTGTGTGTGTCTGTATGTGTGTGTGTGTGTGTATATATATATATATGTATGTGTGTATGTCTGTGCATATGTATGTGTGTGTTTATGTATATATGTGTGTGGGTATGTGTGTGTCTGTATGTGTGTGTGTGTATATATATATATATATATATATATATATATATATGTATGTATGTCTGTGTCTGTGTATATGTATGTGTGTGTTTATGTATATATGTGTGTGTGTCTGTGTATATGTATGTGTGTGTCTACAGCCAGTGATAACCCAAGATCTGACCAGTCATATAGAGCTGTGCTTGTTTTATAGCAAAAACTCTGTATTCTGTATAGTGTATCTCGCCTTGTACAAAGTAAGGGCTATGCAAACTGTCAGTTGTGGGTACATATACTGGTTATGTGGGGCGATTGCCAACTGTGCACTATAAAAATGCCGGACAACATATAGGGCACAGGTGTTAGGTGATCACACAATATCCCCTAAAAGCTCAGCATTGGGCCCCACCATTGATCCTAACATCTATATATTTCCCATCTAAATAGTCATGTTATCCCCTTAGTTGCCAGGAAAACATGTTCCAGGAGCACACACACAGGCATGATTTAACACCCCATGGCTGCCTGTAACACATAATAGAGCATTCACAGTGTTACCTCTCTTTTGGTCATATTTGTAATACATAGGGACATAGGAGGCCCTTTAAATGTAGCTGACACTTAGGGGACTTTAAAAATATTGGACATTCAAGTGGCTGGTATTTTTGTGTAGATTTGATTGCTAAAATACTGGACTGTCCGGTTAAATACAGGAGAACCTGCAACCCTGTGCACAGAAGAGTTGTGTTTAGTGTGTAATACATAAGATGACATGCATTGTGGTATATTGTAGGGTAGTGGCAGGGAACCTTGGGAGTCATTATCTGTCACTGTCATTATCTAATGTTTCAGGAGATGCCAGAAAACCTCTTGTACCTTTTCCCTTGATTAACCCTCTGTCTGCCCTGTATCCCTGTGTTGTACGACCAGTGCAAGTATCAGCTGTACTGGTTCTGTTTGCTGAGGGGGTGCTGGGCGTGCTATTAATCTCTAGTCACTAATGCGGCAGCCATAAACTCAAAGGTGCCAGCTGTCCTGAGTTTATATGCCCTGTGCCCAGCAATGTGAAGGAGGGTGGCTGTGCCATTAAATATAGAAATGTAGGGTGAGATGAGGGCCCTCCAGCCCCCTAATCCATTTTCCCCACAAAGTGTTTGTTCTAGTGTAAGCCCTGCTGGTTCCCCACTACACAGCTGAGTCAGTAGTCTGGGGTATAGATGGTCAGCAGAGCCACCTATGTGCATGTTATATGAGCTGTGTATGTATTGTATAGCTCTGAGATGCTGTACTGTATGTAGGCGATGTGCATACTGCAGGAGAAGTACATATTGCAGGAGATGTGTATATCACAAGAGATGTGTATACTGCAGGAGGTATGCATATTACAAGAGATGTGTATACTGCAGGAGATGTGTATATTGCAAGAGATGTGTATACTTCAGGAGGTGTGCATATTACAAGAGATGTGTATACTGCAGGAGGTGTGCCTATTACAAGAGATGTGTATACTGCAGGAGATATGTATATTGCAAGTGATGTGTATACTGCAGGAGGTGTGGATATTACAAGAGATGTGTATACTGCAGGAGATGTGTATACTGCAGGAGAAGTGCATATTGCAGGGGATGTGTATACTGCAGGAGGTGTGTATATTACAAGAGATGTGTATACTGTAGGTGATGTGCATACTGCAGGAGATATTTATACTGCAGGAGATGTGTATACTGCAGGAGGTGCGTATATTGTAGGAGGTGCGTATACTGCAGGAGGTGCATACATTGCAGGAGATGTGCATACTGCAGGAGGTGCATATACTGCAGGAGGTGCATATACTGCAGGAGGTGCGTATACTGCAGAAGGTGCGTATACTGCAGGAGGTGCGTATATTGCAGGAGGTGTGTATACTGCAGGAGGTGTGTATACTGCAGGAGGTGTGTATACTGCAGGAGGTGTGTATATTGCAGGAGATGTGTATATTACAGGAGATGTGCATACTGTAGGTGTGTATACTGCAGGAGGTGTGTATACTGAAGGAGGTGTGCGTACTGCAGGAGGTGTGTATACTGAAGGAGGTGCACATACTGTAGGTTAGTATACTACTGTACAGTAGAATTTATATATTGTTATAAGCATAAAACAGAAGCTGACCATAATGTCTATGAAATAAAGAGGAAGTGTGTGTCCTACCTTGATATAAAGTAGCTGTGTAATTTTCCTCTTTTATACAACACTACTTGTGTATTTAGCCCGGGTTGATTATGTTGCACTTGGTACTCAGATGGTGATTAATGGGAGTTTTTCAACTTCCACTTCTGATTGGCTCATTAGCAGTGTCCTGTTCAGGAGCTAATTGGCTCATCAGTAATGTCATGTTTAGCAGCTGATTGACTCATCAGTAGTGTCCTGTTCAGGAGCTGATTGACTCATCAGTAGTGTCCTGTACAGGAACTGATTGGCTCATCAGTAGTGTCCTGTACAGGAGCTGATTGGCTCATCGGTAGTGTCCTGTACAGGAGCTGATTGACTCATCAGTAGTGTCATGTTCAGAAGCTGATTGGCTCATCAGTAGTGTCCTGTTCAGGAACTGATTGGCTCATCAGTAGTGTCCTGTACAGGAACTGATTGACTCATCAGTAGTGTCCTGTTCAGGAGCTGATTGGCTCATCAGTAGTGTCCTGTACAGGAACTGATTGACTCATCAGTAGTGTCCTGTTCAGGAACTGATTGGCTCATCAGTAGTGTCCTGTACAGGAGCTGATTGGCTCATCAGTAGTGTCCTGTACAGGAGCTGATTGACTCATCAGTAGTGTCATGTTCAGAAGCTGATTGGCTCATCAGTAGTGTCCTGTTCAGGAACTGATTGGCTCATCAGTAGTGTCCTGTACTGGAGCATATACTGGTTATGTGGGGCGATTGCCAACTGTGCTCTATAAAAATGCCGGACAACATATAGGGCACAGGTGTTAGGTGATCAGTGATCACACAATATCCCCTAAAAGCTCAGCACTTGGTACTCAGACGGTGATTAATGGGAGTTTTTCAACTGCCACTTCTGATTGGCTCATTAGCAGTGTCCTGTTCAGGAGCTAATTGGCTCATCAGTAATGTCATGTTTATCAGCTGATTGACTCAGTAGTGTCCTGTTCAGGAGCTGATTGACTCATCAGTAGTGTCCTGTACAGGAGCTGATTGGCTCATCGGTAGTGTCCTGTACAGCAGCTGATTGACTCATCAGTAGTGTCATGTTCAGAAGCTGATTGGCTCATCAGTAGTGTCATGTTCAGGAACTGATTGGCTCATCAGTAGTGTCCTGTACTGGAGCTGATTGGCTCATCGGTAGTGTCCTGTACAGGAGCTGATTGGCTCATCAGTAGTGTCATGTTCAGGAGCTGATTGACTCATCAGTAGTGTCCTATTTAGGAGAGGATTGGCTCATCAGCTGTGTTCTGTTCAATAGCTGATTGGCTCATCAGTTGTATCCTGTTCAGGAGCTGATTGGCTCATCAGCTGTGCTGTGTTCAGGAGCTGATTAGCTCATCAGTAGTGTCATGTTAAGGAGCTGATTGACTCATCAGTGTCCTGTTCAGGAGCTGATTGGCTCATCAGTAGTGTCCTGTACAGGAGCTGATTGGCTCATCAGTAGTGTCCTGTACGGGAGCTGATTGGCTCATCAGTAGTGTCCTGTTCAGGAACTGATTGGTTCATGAATAGTTTCCTGTTCAGGAGCTGATTGGCTCATTACTAGTGTCCTGTTTAAGAGCTGATTGGCTCATCAGTAGTGTCCTATTCAGTAGCTGATTGGTTCATCAATCGTGTCCTGTTCAGGAGCTGATTGGCTCATTACTAGTGTCCTGTTCAAGAGCTGATTGGCTCATCAGTAGTGTCCATTTCAGAAGCTAATTGGTTCATCAATAGTGTCCTGTTCAGGAGCTGATTGACTTATTACTAGTGTCCTGTTCAAGAGCTGATTTGCCCATCAGTAGTGTCCTGTTCAGGAGCTGATTGACTCATCACTAGTGTCCTGTTCAGAAACTGATTAGCTCATAAGTAGTGTACTGTTCAGGAGCTGATTGGCTCATTATTAGTGCCATGTTCAAGAGCTGATTGGCTCATCAATAGTCTCATGTACAGGAGCTGATTGGCTCATCAGTAGTGTCTTGTTCAGGAGCTGATTGGCTCATCAGTAGTGTCCTATTTAGGAGCCGATTGTCTATCAGCTTTGTTCTGTTCAAGAGCTGATTGTCTCAGGGTCCTGTTCAGGAGCTGATTGGCTCATCAGTGGTGTTAATTTTAGGAGCTGATTAGCTCATCAGTAGTGTCCTGTTCAGGAGCTGATTGACTCATTATTAGTGTCCTGTTCAGGAGTGGATTGACTCATTATTAGTGTCCTGTTCAAGAGCTGGTTGGCTCATCAGCTGTTTTTTTTTGTACAGGAACTGATTGGCTCAGGAGTTGATTGGCTCATCATTAGTACTGTGATCAGGAGCTGATTGGCTGATTATTAGTCTTCTGTCCAGGAGCTGATTGGCTCATCAGTAGTATCATGTTCAAGAGCTGATTGGTTCATGAGCTGTGTTCTGTTCAGGAGCTGCTTGGCTCATCAGTAGTGTCCTATTCAGGAGCAAATTGGCTCATCAGCAGAGTTGTGTTCAAGAGCTGATGGACTGAATATTAGTGTTCTGTTCAGAAGCTGGTTGGCCGATTATTAGTGTTCTGTTCAGAAGCTGATTGGCTGATTATTAGTGTTCTGTTCAGAAGCTGATTATTGGTGTTCTGTTCAAGAGCTGATTGGCTGATTATTAGTGTTCTGTTCAGAAGCTGGTTGGCCAATTAGTGTTCTGTTCAGGAGCTGATTGGCTGATTATTGGCGTTCTGTTCAGGAGCTGATTGGCTGATTATTGGCATTCTGTTCAAGAGCTGATTGGCTGATTATAAGTGTTCTGTTCAGGAGCTGATTGGCTGATTATTGGCATTCTGTTCAGGAGCTGATTGGCTGATTATTGGCATTCTGTTCAAGAGCTGATTGGCTGATTATTGGTGTTCTGTTCAAGAGCTGATTGGCTGATTATTAGTGTTCGGTCCAAGAGCTGATTGGCTGATTATTAATGTTTGGTTCAAGAACGGATTGTCTCATCAGCTGTGTTGTGTTCAGGAGCTAGAATGCTGGCAGCTCCCACACAGTATGTTTCCTATTTGTTTACACCCTTTTTGGTGGTTAAGTACAGAGCTAGGGTCTGTAACGCAAAAATCACACTCTCTAACAACTAGGTAATATCATTTTGTAATTCAAATGTCCATTTAATATTGTGCAGTGTACTGGGCCTGAGCTATAGTGGACTGGGTGTGGGCAGATTGCCTTGGGATGAGCAGACCACATGTTCACACATCTGGATGCCCTCCCCTTCCTAACTGCAATGACCTCACTGTCTCAAGCCCAGCCACGTTAACTCTTGCCCTGCCAGTGCATTATATCAATCACATTTATGATCCGGAAAGAATAGAGGCCAACCACATTGTTTTTTTTGTTTTATTTTTTTGTTTGGATTTTTTGTTTGTCTGGAGAAAAATAAACTAACCCACAAATGAAGTGATGCACACAGAAGTGAGCAGAAGCAAATTTCCAGCAGTCCCAGAGCATAATGTGTCTTTTTACTAAAGAGAAAATACATTCTACAGGGACTGTTGCTTTAAAAATAATTATGTGTGTGACACTAGTTCTGTAGAGAGAGATATCTGTAGGCTATACAAAGGCTACACTATTTATTTGAAGTTGGTCCCTTTAAGATACACATTTAAAGCTTTATATATTGATAACTAATACTCCCATAGTGCACTGCAACACAAGCCTATTTTCTTCTAACGTGTTATACTTAGTAAGGGCTCTCTGAGGAATGCATGGACTTTTGGGAGGGGGCATTTTAAGGAGATGCTGGGGACATCTGTGTCTGGCAGTGACGGATGGTGACACAAGTGTTACCAGTGGGGGTAACTTGCCAACTCTGCAGATCTGAGCTCTGTAACCTTACAAGGAGAAGGGATGGGGGGGGGGGGCAGGTGGGAGAGGGACAGTCTTGGATATTTTAGGTGCTCTGTAATATTCTTAAATTTCCTTACTGCAACTCAGGGTTTACTGTGTGAAATGTTATCCTAAGACAACATTAGACTGTAAGCTCTTCAGGCAACAGGCCTAATAATAGCTGCATAAAAAGTTCCTTGTACCTTCATTTTACTAAAATCAGAAGACAGAACTGAGTTACGTATAGGAAATAATGAACCAAGGGATTCAGCAACAAGTAGGTAGGAAGTATATGTCAGAGGAGGAAGTTTGCAAAACAAAGGGTTTAGCTGTGAGGCTTATGTTAATAGTACAAAGAAATTATTTGTAGAGAAGTCACAGAATAGAAATATGATAGACAAAGGTCACAGGATCTTACAAATCTATCATTTTCCAGTCTGAAAATCTTGTAGAGAAAAAGGTATTAATGTAATATAATAAATGTATATGGCTAAAGTAGGGTTAAAGTCTCATAAATCCTCTCTTGATTTTATATAAATATTGTGCTTGTCCCAAACTCAATAAAGAAACCAAAAATCTGCAAAATCTGCAACCTATGTTACCTTCAAATTGCTTTAGATTGCATTTACCAACTACATACTAGAGCGTGATTGCTTAGAGCAATGCACACGCTTATTTATCTATGTGTGTACTTAGCAGCAAGTAAGGGACATAATATAAACACACCAGGGTTAAAGCAGTTTTGCAAATCATTAACAAACTGACAGATTTAGATGTTTTTAATACATATATTTAATATGTAGATTTTTTAAAATTCTGATATATATATATATATATATATATATATACATACATACATACAACATGCACACAGTAGCTTTGTAGCCATACACATGTACACAGAACTATGTTCCACTCTGTTGCCAGTACAGGGTTAAAGCGTTTTGGCCATTCCTCTGTCCCAGCAGATGGTGATGTTTAAAGCAAAATGTGGAGACCTAATATATCACTTTCTACAACAGCTGTCAGAGGCTGGGGGTGGCCGAGGGTCCTGATTTAAGTTGCAATTTCAAACAAAATCTGCATGACCAGAGCCTCACTTATTTACTTGTCTAATGTAGGAAATAATATGCAGAGAAAAACTAGAAATTGTTTAGATGTATGTAGCATGAGTGGCCTCTGATGATCAGCATGTCACTGTGTACTAGATAGAGGGCTGTCTGAGCATGTCCTGATAAAATGCACTTGCACTAGGTCTAACCCAGAGCTGTTTGAGCCGACCCTCATAATATGCAATCACACACTACAGTAGATATAAATCGGCACTCTGAGCCTGTCCTGTTATAATCTGCAGTCAGAAGATCCCCTTTGTTTAATATTCAACAGTATTACCTGAGCATAACCTGATAAGCAGTGATCCGAGTAGAAATAATCAAGTGCTCTCTGAGCCTGTCCTGTTAATCTGCAGTCAAATAATTACCTTACATTAAATATAAAACAGGACTGGTTGAGCCTATCCTGCTAATCTGCAGTTAGTTGATTACCTCAAATTAAATATACACCAGGACTGCCTGAGACAATCCTGATATTCTGCAGTCAGATCCCCATACATTAGATATAAAGAAGGACTGTATGAGTAGGATGTAATAATCTGCTGTAAAATGACTATCCCCTATATTAGGTAAACAGGACTGTTTAACCCTACCCATGCAATGCTCAGTTAGGATGTCACCATTTACTATAAATAAACCAGACCTACACTACTCTAACCACCAACAGCTGATAGTCTGCTGTCAGACAGGCGCTGTACTGTGTGTAATTACAGCACACACCACATGGTGGCGTCTTTTGCCTAGTCTGGTGCCTGAAGGAACTAAGTTTTAACAAGAAACAGAGGGAAAGAGGGAGGATGGATCGTTAAATCAGATGAAATTGTTTTTGCTTTATTTTAATTGTATGTTCTATATGAATCATGAAAGTTTCAGTTTAAAGTCCCTTTTATAATAGTGATATCACAAAACAAGTTCACACATAAAATATCTGCAGGCACTAACTCAAGTCAAAATAAAATTATATTTTTCAGAGAGAGCAGCAGTTTTAAGACACTTCCCAATAAACTTCCATTATCAAATCTGCACAGTCTTTTTATAGGCACACTTTTTGGGGAACAAGATCCTACTGAGCATGTGCAGAAGCTCACAGGGTATATGTATACTAGTCTGTGATTGGCTGATGTCTGCCACATGATACAGGGGCAAGAAAATGAGCTACAAAAATATATTGGTAAGAAAAAAATCCACTGCTTATTGGAGTAGGTGAAAAATCATTGTCTTTTTTTATTATGCACTTGCCTGAAAACATTAAAGGGACCCTCAAGTGAAAATTAAACTTTAATGATTCAGATAGAGCATGCCATTTTAAACAACTTTCCAATTTACTTCCATTAACAAAATGCTTATTTACACTTTTTGAGCCACCAGCTCCTACTGAGCATGTGCAAGAATTCACAGAATATACATGCATACATTTGTGATTGGCTGATGGCTGTCACATGATACAGGGAGAGTGGAAATAGATATAACTGACATTTGTAAGAAAAAAATCTACTACTCATTTTAAGTTCAGACTAAGTGCTATTGCATTGTCTTGTTATCATGCATTTGTTGTTTATGCAAATCTACTGTGTTCACTGATCCTTAAACACTGACCGGCTGAAGTATTTCACAAAAGGCTGAAATAGATGTTTTAATAATACCAAATCCTAGTGTATGGGTGGTAAAACAATTCCCTACAGATGTTTGTGTTTTGCTTTTATTGGCTTTGTTTATTAAATAAAAATATTCCATTGATGTCACTTTTAAGGACAGAAACCTCTAAAAATGTCTACTATTAATATAAAGGAGCACTGTTGAAACATGTTAAAAATATTTTACTGCATGAAAAAGAAAAGATATGTTAAAGATGTTTTGAGGTTTATTTTGTGAGTTTTATACTAACAGGAAGTGCAACTTGGTCTTCAGGACTGAGTGCTTATTGGCTGAGAAGTTCTCCTTCTGCTTTAATGGTGAACAGTGACACACCTGATAAGCAGAGAAACAAAAATACAAGAACAAAAAAACGCTTACATTTTAAAATGCGTTTATTTATTATTATTATATTATTATTTTTTTCCTCAGATAGGACATATAATTTTAAACAATTTTCCAAATTACTTTTATCACCAATTTTTCTTTGTTCTCTTGGTATTCTTAGTTGAAAGCTTAACCTAGGAGGTTCATATGGTAACTTCTTAGACCTTGAAGGCCGGCTCTTAAGAATGCATTTTAACAGGTTTTTCACCACTAGAGGGTGTTAGTTCATGTTTTTCATATAGATAACACTGTGCTCATGCACGTGAAGTTACCTGGGAGCCATCACTGATTGGCTAAACTGCAAGTCTGCCAAAAGAACTGAAATAAAGGGGCAGTTTGCAGAGGCTTAGATACAAGATAATCACAGAGGTAAAAAGTATATTATTATAACTGTGTTGGTTATGCAAAACTGGGGAATGGGGAATAAACAGGGCCGGATTTACATCTCAGGTGCCTGTAGGCACAAAAACCTGAAGCGCCCCCCTACCCCCCCCCCCAAAAAAAAAAAGTGGAAAAAAAATGAGGACTTTTTTTATTATTATTTAAGACAACTAAAAATAAATATTAGATGTAAAATTACTTTTCCCTTTTATGGAGATACACAAATACATACACCAATTGCAATATTTGTTGTAATGGAAGCTACACCAAAAATCAATATTCACTTGACTCAAATGGCCATACAATTTCTATTATCTATAACAAAAACAAATCATGTTAAACTTTTAATGCAAAATATTCTAAAGAACACCCTATTTAAAGGGACATAAAATGTGACAGTTTGCTAGAACATTTTAATATTGCACTGGTGCTTGCACAGAAGTGTGTTAGCCTCTTGCAAAAGAGTTAAACACATAGTCAATGTCAGTTCTGAGACAGCAATACACATCTGTGCAGACCCAGATGGGCTCATAGGACATGTTTATTGACAATCCATTAGCGTATTGCTTTTCTGGAGATGACTTTGACTATGTGCTTAACATTTTGTTGGAGTTAAACACAGTTTTGTGTAAACAATAGCAATATTAAAACTAGCAGCATGCAAGCTCATCAACAACCTGTGCAGCCAGTGGAAGAAAACATAAAATGTAGGTATTTTTTCCACTTCACGAAAAAATTTTGTGAACTCTGATATTTTTGGTACAAATACACACAGATGTTACATTTATTTTGTTCTGAAATATAAATATAATATGATGTTGCTCTCAAAGGAAAACATGGAATGTTGTAGATTATATGTAATCCAGGGGTCAACAAATGTGTTTGAAATTAGAAATTAGAAATTCAATTTACCACAATACAAAAATACCACACTTACTTGATAAAAGAACAGATTAACAATTTTGTATGTGATGTGTGTGTATGTATGTATATATATATATATATATATATATACACATACATATACATACATATACATACATACAAACAAATATGCCATGTGAGTGGTTTACACACATACACATTTTACAGCCTTACAGTCTACAAACTTTGTTGTCAAAGTGCCCTAAAGGCTGCAAAAATTTGTAAATCACAATTGGCATCTTGTAATAAAGAGCAGAGCAGCTAGTCCCACATAACCTCCACACCTCCAAGGCCTTTATAGAACAAAAACATTCATCCTGAAGCAGAATTTAACCCCCTGGCTATAAAAATGCCCTACAGCACATAATAAGTGAATACACTGCAACCCTCTCTGGTAGCCAAGGGGTTAAAGTGCCCTGCTTGTTATGTTGTCATTCTAGGCAGCATTAGAAGCCTTGTACAGTCCTAACCTGTTGTTTTGAAGCTTTCATTCCTCAACAAAAAGTGTCTGCTACACATCAGCATGGAGCTTGGCTGTGTGAGGCAACAGAAGTACATAAAATAAAAGTGAAACTAAACATGCCTGGCGAAAATGGGAGGGGTTTAGTTTTAATATTTGCCCCTCTCTCTTTCATGGCTCCCTCAACTGCTGTAACATATTCCCAAGAAACACTCGACTCTGTAAGCACCTGGCAGCATAATTCTTACTAAAATTAATGCCCTCACTAAAAAAAAAAAAAATTTTTTTTTTTTTTTTATTACTGACAGGCAGGCGCCCCTCACTGCAAGGCGCCTGTAGGCACATGCCTACTGTGCCTAATGGGAAATCCGGCCCTGGGAATAAAGGGATTATCTATCTTTTACAACAATAACAATTCTGGTGTAGACTGTCCCTTTAATATGTTGGAGCATTTTATTACTGCACTATTACTTATATATAACTATTTGTTTAACCCCTACTATGTCAGCTACAGTGCAGCAATGCACACAGGACCGTCTTTAACACAGGGCAAAAGGGGCAGCTGCCCTGGGCCCAGTCTCTGTTGAGGGGCCCAAGAGTCCTAAAAAAAAAAAAAAAAAAAAAAATTTTTTTTTTTTTTTTTTTTTTTAATGGTTCATACCAGACTGCTGATGTGACATGGGGAACACACACATTCAGTCCTAATACTGTCAAAGTCAAAAGTACTCTGCTTATATTTTTTTAAAAAACTGTGCCAGACCGTGCCGGTGTCATGTGACATGCCAAGCTAGTGCCATGTGCTGTTTTAGATGTGCACTGTGCAGCACTGAATGCAAAGCCCTAACTCAACATCCAGCCATTTCCCACTGCATCAGAAAAGGTCTTACTGGGGTTACCACTGTTACCAGGTAACTGCTCTGGTGGTGGGGATTGTTTCTGGGTAGGGCTGATTGTAGGCGCATGCAGCAGAAAGCTGGAGCGGCAGGCACATGAGGATTTGAGCATCTGTGCAGCTGCATACACTGCTCTCTTCAGTCTTGAGGCTGTGTGACTCATCTCACACTGTATCCATGCAGCCTTGGACAGACAGCATCATGTCTACTGGTCCCCTTAGCCCTGCTCTTTCTGCTGTGGCCCTAAGATCAACTAACTGAAGTTTCTTAGGGGAATAGTGCTTTGTAGAAAGGTGTCAGTGTGAAGAATAAGTGAGTGCACACATGATCCTCCCCATGCAGCATTGTCTAGTTCAGGGTGAGAGGGAACTTGTTCCTAACAAAGAAGCTACATGTGCTGGTGTGGCTGATGTATAGCGTCATGCTGATACTTCACACATTAATTTAAGGTTTATTTTTATAGTTTTTATTTTCTCTCTGTCTCAGATTTTACAGCTTCCCATAGTAGTTCTGCTGTTCCAGTCAGTAAAATTATATTTGTCTGCACCTCAATGCTTCCTCCTTTACCTTGCTTTGCTCCTGTTGGCTGCCCTAAATCTCTTTAACCAGCTAACCTCACACCAGAATCACATTCAAAAGAATATTAAATGAATCCACAGTGGAGGAATTTATATATTTATTAGTTCTGCTTAGGTCCAGTTTCACATATTGCAATTTTTTTAATTTTTTTTTTTAAATGATTAGCCCAGCAGTGGATGATCCACCGCTGGGCTAATAATAATAAAAAAATGGATTTAGTTGTTTTTTTGGATGTTGGGGTGGAGAGCGAAATTGCATGGAGTGGGGGAGCCCAAGAAAATTTTTGCCCAGGGTCCAATCAATATTAAAGACGGCCCTGAATGCACATCTGGTTAGCCAATGACAAGGATCATATGTGTGTAGCCACCAATCACCAGCTAGCTTCCACTAGTGCATCAAAGCTGAGCATATATAAATATATTTTTCAAAAAAGGATACTGAGAACTAATTACATTTAATAGTAGCAGTGAATATAAAATATATATATATACATGACCTGCTCTGTCTAAATCCTGAACGTTTGTTTGACTTTCCTCTTAAAAGAGAAATTACAGACAAAATTGGAATTCACATAGCTGCATTTAAGTTTTCATTAGAAGAATTTTTGTAATATATATGTATTAGCAAAAAATGTGTCCAATAAAAGCTACAGCTGTTTCAAATGTATATTTAAGTATGCACCGTGCACTAGCATTTTAAACAAAGTGCTTGCTCAGAGAGCCTAAAGTGCTTGTACCATCTGGTAATGACTCAAGTTGCTGGCATGATACAAGACCCACTGATTATCTGAGCAGCTGCAGTATTTAAATTGCTGGTGCACTGAGAATATTTGCTTCACATTCAAACGCAGAGAAAAATGTTAACACTTAAACAGTGATCACTTGTACTATAAGTATTTTTGACAAAATATGGATATTGTAAATATGTTTCTGTTCAAAGATGAAATTCATCTGTGCATTTAAAGGGACATGAAACACAAATTTGTTCTTTCATGATTCATAAAGAGTGTGTGATTTTAAACAACTTTTTTATTTACTTCTATTATCTAATTTGCTTCATTCTATTGATATCATTTGCTGAAAAGCATATCTAGATAGGCTCACAAGCTGTTGATTGGTGGCTGCACATAGATGCCTCATGTGATTGGCTCACCCATGTGCACTGCTATTTCTTGAACAAAGGATATCTAATGAATGAAGCAAATAAGAAAATAGAAGTAAATAAAAAAATTTGTTTAAAATTGTATTCTCTATCTGAATTAAGTTTTGACCAGAATTTCCCTTTTAAGCATTGCTCTGTGCGAGTTTATAAGTTTGCAAGATGAGTTAATTTTCCCCTTTTATGGTTAGAAAAATCACTTTTCACTGTATAAAGTTTAACAAAATATATAGAATCTATTTCTGAAGAATCTGTTAAGCACCTTGTTGAGTTAAGAACGTGGAGGATTATACAGTGACCACGGCTAAGCCCCAGCTGTTTGCTATCAGTGCTAAAGAAGAATTTCAAGTGTATGTTCAGATCATCATTTCCCACAATTTGTGTCATTTTTATAAGCAAAACGTTTAGCACTAAATGACCACTTGTCCCTCCCAGTCTGTGCGGAGGCTGCTAGTCATGGACTGCCTATGTATGTGTGCAGTTAGTATCCTCTGCAGCCCTGATACTTAGGGATCATTTATCAAAGGCTTTCGCCAGCCTTTGAGCCCCTATGGCTACAGGGTCTTACACGAGAATCTGCACGCAGTGTTTAACATTAGAGAATTCTCTTACTGCACGTGTCTATGTGTTTAACCATCAAACATCAGATCTGAGCAGCAATGCACTTCTGGTCCAAAGCTGAAAATGACCAGCAAGCCAATCAGGGGCAGCATATGTGCATAGCTGACTATCACCAACTGTGTTCAGCTTAGGATCAGATGTGTATCATGCTCCAGATGATTATATTAAATCCTGACAGGTGTAGTGTTTGTCTATCAGCGCTAAAAATATGTACCTATGGCTCCTGTCTGGAGTGGGTCCCCAAATACCCACAATTAGGAAGATATATAGAATGTTAGTCAGAAAGGAGCGCCAATACAGGCAAGGTCCGATAAGGTTGAGTGTGGATAATATAACTCACGATATAATACTGGGATTCAACTATAATTATGGTGATTGTATGTTATCAATATATATACATAGATGGAGACATAAATGTTGCACAAGATTCTAAAACGTATATAAAAGTGTTTAATATTAAACATTAAAACATGAGTATCATTAAAACAAATATAATTGACCTGAACAGCAAGAAATATTAATAAAACCAATTAAAGCAGAAATACACGTGTATGGCTTGTATACTTCGAATTGATAGTGGTATATCATAAAATGGGTTGTCAAAGTGTGAACCTCATACTAAGGTAAGTACTAGAGGTTAATGGTGCTAAATGATGTAAATGCAAAAAACACCAACAGTATTATATATAGAGAGTTGTGGCACATATATATAATGTCTCATAAACAATAATAATGCATAAACAGAAGAAATAATATTGACAATTAACATAAAAGTGGTGATATCTAAGTATCACGTGCAAACAGTGAAAACTAAAAATAGTGACTTAGAGATCTCTTAATAAGTCCAAAAAGTGTTAAACCATCCAATTTGTTGTGATCCACTGTGGTGGTTCAAACAAAAACAAAAAAGGGTTCGAGAAATTCAAAAAATCCAAAAAAATAAGTCCAAATAGTTAAACCAAAATGGTGATACACATGAGTCCAAAAAATTAAATCCACAAATTAAATCCAAAAGATAAATCAACTAGTGTGTACACAAACTAGTGGGAGTGATCGCAAAAAAGTAATTAACATCTAAAACAATTCTGGATGTGAAAAAAGGGGATATACACAATGGTATATTAAAATTGTTGTCCCAAGTGAAGATTGAAAAACATATATATATATGAAAAATAAAAATTGAGAATAAAAAAGGATAAAAATAGCCAAAAATAAGAATAAAAATAATTCTGGGAAATCTTCAATACCTGTAGATGAAAAATAACAACATAGTATAATACTGTATTGTAATTTGAAAATCAAGGAAAATAGCTCACCATAACTTTGTCAACGCGTTTCGGCCCACAGCAGAGGCCTTTATCAAGACTATGACTTTTCACTGTATAAAGTTTAACAAAATATATAGAATCTATTTCTGAAGAATCTGTTAAGCACCTTGTTGAGTTAAGAACGTGGAGGATTATACAGTGACCACGGCTAAGCCCCAGCTGTTTGCTATCAGTGCTAAAGAAGAATTTCAAGTGTATGTTCAGATCATCATTTCCCACAATTTGTGTCATTTTTATAAGCAAAACGTTTAGCACTAAATGACCACTTGTCCCTCCCAGTCTGTGCGGAGGCTGCTAGTCACGGACTGCCTATGTATGTGTGCAGTTAGTATCCTCTGCAGCCCTGATACTTAGGGATCATTTATCAAAGGCTTTCGCCAGCCTTTGAGCCCCTATGGCTACAGGGTCTTACACGAGAATCTGCACGCAGTGTTTAACATTAGAGAATTATCTTACTGCACGTGTCTATGTGTTTAACCATCAAACATCAGATCTGAGCAGCAATGCACTTCTGGTCCAGAGCTGAAAATGACCAGCGAGCCAATCAGGGGCAGCATATGTGCATAGCTGACTATCACCAACTGTGTTCAGCTTAGGATCAGATGTGTATCATGCTCCAGATGATTATATTAAATCCTACTGTAAAACTAATATCTAGTGGTGGGAAAACTCACAGAAACATCACAACTGGGAAATAGGTAAATTCATAAACATTTGTACCTGCTCCTCCTCAGAGCCGCGAGATGTGAGTCGCTCTCCTTTATAATTAATGGAGCAATATCCATCTTGTAACTGCTCACCTCTGGAAACATAGAGTGACTTCTACTGTGAGGGATAGGGTGTCACAAAACACCTTAAGCATGAAAACAAACAAATAATAAAAAAGAACCTTCAATCTATAAAACTGCGCGCTCTGTCATATGCCAAACTCCTACCACTATTTGCCTTATTTTGAGGAGCCAATCCAAGCTTGAATCTTCAGATGACAAGGCTAGATACAGTTATGTTAGAATAAAATTAATTGTTTTGCAGTTCTTATCAGTTAAATATAATTAGGGATAGATATGTAGCAGGGTTAGCATTGAGAACTCAGCAGGTGCATTTCCAGCTCTGAGAATAAGAGAAACCACATATTTTAGAGCTAAAGTAATTGTAAATAGAGCAAAATAAATAATGAAAGTATATTGCAATCTTGTTTTATTGAGCATAGTTACAGAATTTATGTAAAAATCCACCAAGGAACTCACCCACCCACTAACACAAAAAGCACATGCTTGCTGAACACCCTAAACACCCCAATCAGCACCAAAGGGTCCCCCTCAGTAACCCCCACTAAAAGGTCCCACTTCATGTGTGCCCTACCTTAAAGGGACACAAATACAATTGTTTGTTGTATCTACAAGAGAACATTTCAAATGTATTCTCTATGCTGAGGAGACAAAATATTGTTATGCTTATGAGTTGTGTCATTGTCCACCAATAAAGAAGTGGTAGTTCTGATGAACAGCCAGTGAGCAATCAGTCCCTAAGGACAAGTTGTCCACAGGCATTCAATTCCAGTTGGTTTCAAAACCCAAATAAACAGCTTCAACACTTATTTTTAGCCTCTTCATCTCATGGTGGTCTCAATAAATAATCCCTCCCTCAGTGCCGGCTAAGACAGTAGGAAAAAATGTCTTTTAATAAAAAGTTTTAATATAAAATTCTGATAGGTAGAAAATACAACGTGAATCATTTGACCATTTATCTCAGGGGCTGAATTTATAGCAGAACCTTTTAATCCCCTCTGTACTGGTGATATTCTCAACCGGACTGTTATGTAAAGGAAGACGTCTCCCTATTTCTTTTACTTTAAGTGTTTTCAACAAAAGATGCCAAGAGAACAAATAAACTTTTAGAATAGAAGTAACGTAGAAAGCTGTGTAAAATTGTATGTTTTATCTGAATGATGAATAATAAAAAAATGAGGGGTTTCATGTCACTTTAAAGGGACATTAAACAGAAATCTCAATTCCCTATAAAATGTTTAATTCTGACCTGTGGAAAAACATTGTAATTCATGTGCAATATTTTCCTGCCATTTATGTAATTTAAATCCAAAAAAATGGTACTTTTACCAATTCTCCTGAGAGATTGTAGTGTATTCTGTGTAATTAATCAGAACGCTGCCCCTCCTGCACGGTGCGCAGTCATTATATGATATGTGCAGGCAGCTCTAATTTATATCTGTACCAAACTGGGTACAGGAAATGAGATACGTTTATTTATTGAGGGATGTGTCCCTGAACTGTAAAGCGCATTTTTGGTATTAAGGCAACAGTTTAAATGCTTTGCATTTTGTTTGCAGTGATTCATTCCCGGTGCAAATATTACACATTACTGTAAAGGGACAGTGCTCTATAATATTTTTCACCCATTTAATGTGTTCCCAGTGATCAATTTTACCAGCTGGAGTGTATGAAATTGTTTCCAAATAGATCATTTACCTTTATTTCGTCATATGAAATAGCTATGTTCGCCTGTTGCTTTGCCACCTATACTGAATGCTTCAATACTTAAGCATTGGTTATAAAAAGCTGCAAGGTATTGGTCTCGTGTATAGAGAAATAATATAAAGGGGATTTTGTGTAAATATAGAGAGCTAATCTAATTAGGTCTGCTCTCCCTGAAAGCACAGCCTATTTAATTGGGCTGTGGTTTCAGTGAACAGATACAGCTATTTCATATGAAAAAAAATAAACATAAAAGATAGCCAAACCATATATTTTAAACTTTGCAGCTGGTATAACAAGTCATTGTAAACACATTAAGGGAAAAACAATTTTACAGCACACTATCCCTTTAATGTTCCTTCACTAATGGTGATTTTTCTCACACAAAATAGTCCTTTCAAGACTCTTTTCAGCTACAACTTTTTCTCAAGATGATGATTCCCATATCACTGGGGGTGAATGTGAAAGGGACACTGAACCCACATTTTTTCTTTCGTGATTCAGATAGAGCATGAAATTTAAAGCAACTTTCTAATTTACTCCTATTATCAAATTTTCTTCATTCTCTTGGTATCTTTATTTGAAATGCAAGAATGTAAGTTTAGATGCCGGCCCATTTCTGGTGAACAACCTGGGTTGTCCTTGCTGATTGGTGGATAAATTCATCCACCAATAAAAAAGTGCTGTTGAGAGTTCTGAATAAAAAAAAAGCTTAGATGCCTTCTTTTTCAAATAAAGATATCAAGAGAACAAAGAAAAATTGATAATAGGAGTAAATTAGAAAGTTGCTTAAAATTGCATGCTCTAGGGGGCGACCCAGACCTAGCAATAGTTGCAATTGATGCTGAAAGGCTTTCGACTCAGTCTACTTTAGCCATATTTCTCCAACATAGGTGTGTCCGGTCCACGGCGTCATCCTTACTTGTGGGATATTCTCTTCCCCAACAGAAAATGGCAAAGAGCCCAGCAAAGCTGGTCACATGATCCCTCCTAGGCTCCGCCTACCCCAGTCATTCTCTTTGCCGTTGCACAGGCAACATCTCCACGGAGATGGCTAAGAGTTTTTTGGTGTTTAAATGTAGTTTTATTCTTCAATCAAGAGTTTGTTATTTTAAAATAGTGCTGGTATGTACTATTTACTCTGAAACAGAAAAGAGATGAAGATTTCTGTTTGTAAGAGGAAAATGATTTTAGCAACCGTTACTAAAATCGATGGCTGTTTCCACACAGGACTGTTGAGATGAATTAACTTCAGTTGGGGGAAACAGTGGGCAGACTTTTGCTGCTTGAGGTATGACACATTTCTAACAAGACTTGGTAATGCTGGAAGCTGTCATTTTCCCTATGGGAACCGGTAAGCCATTTTCTTAGTTTAGTATAAGAATAAAGGGCTTCACAAGGGCTTTAAAGACTGGTAGACATTTTTCTGGGCTAAAACGATTACTTTATAAGTATATTTAGTGGATTATAACTATAAATAGTTCTTTTAATCTTGGGGATGTATTAAAAAAACGGCAGGCACTGTATTGGACACCTTTTTCACTGGGGGCCTTTTCTAGTCATAGGCAGAGCCTCATTTTCGCGCCACTAATGCGCAGTTGTTTTTGGAAAGCAAGGCATGCAGATGCATGTGTGAGGAGCTAAGAACCACTGAAAAAGCTTATTGAAGGCGTCATTTGGTATCGTATTCCCCTCTGGGCTTGGTTGGGTCTCAGCAAAGCAGATACCAGGGACTGTATAGGGGTTAAATGTAAAAACGGCTCCGGTTCCGTTATTTTAAGAGTTAAAGCTTTCAAATTTGGTGTGCAATACTTTTAAGGCTTTAAGACACTGTGGTGAAATTTTGGTGAATTTTGAACAATTCCTTCATACTTTTTCACATATTCAGTAATAAAGTGTGTTCAGTTTAAAATTTAAAGTGACAGTAACGGTTTTATTTTAAAACGTTTTTTGTGCTTTGTTATCAAGTTTATGCCTGTTAACATGTCTGAACCATCAGATAGACGATGTTCTGTATGTTTGGAAGCCAAGGTTCCTCCCCATTTAAATATATGTGATGAATGTGACATAGTGTCCAAACAAAGTAGGGACAATGATGCCACTGATAATGATGTTGCCCAAAATGATTCCTCAAGCGAGGGGAGTAAGCATGGTACTGCATCTTCCCCTTCTGTGTCTACACCAGTCTTGCCCACACAAGAGGCCCCTAGTACATCTAGTGCGCCAATCCTTCTTACTATGCGAGGTTTTGTCTGAGGGAGAAATTTCAGATTCAGGAAAAATTTCTCAACAAGCTGAACCTGATGTTATTACTTTTAAATTTAAATTAGAACATCTCCGCGCTCTGCTTAAGGAGGTGTTATCTACTCTGGATGATTGTGGTCAGAACTTCAAGGTTCCTTGCTACGGGTCCAGATCCAGGGATCCCAGGGCGACTCTAGTAGATGCACTGATAGCGCCTTGGACCTTCAACCTAGCTTATGTATTCCCACCGTTCCCTCTCATTCCCAGGCTGGTAGCCAGGATCAATCAGGAGAGGGCTTCGGTGATCTTGATAGCTCCTGCGTGGCCACGCAGAACTTGGTATGCAGACCTGGTGAATATGTCATCGGCTCCACCATGGAAGCTACCTTTGAGACAGGACCTTCTTGTTCAAGGTCCATTCGAACATCCGAATCTGGCTTCACTCCAACTGACTGCTTGGAGATTGAACGCTTGATTTTATCAAAGCGTGGGTTTTCAGATTCTGTCATTGATACTCTTGTTCAGGCTAGAAAGCCTGTAACTAGGAAAATTTACCATAAAATATGGAAAAAATATATTTGTTGGTGTGAATCTAAAGGATTCCCATGGAACAAGATAAAAATTCCTAAGATTCTATCCTTTCTACAGGAGGGTTTGGAGAAAGGATTATCTGCAAGTTCTTTGAAGGGACAGATTTCTGCTTTATCTGTTTTACTTCACAAAAAACTGGCGGCTGTGCCAGATGTTCAAGCTTTTGTTCAGGCTCTGGTTAGAATCAAGCCTGTTTACAAACCTTTGACTCCTCCTTGGAGTCTCAATTTAGTTCTTTCAGTTCTTCAAGGGGTTCCGTTTGAACCCTTACATTCCGTAGATATTAAGTTACTATCTTGGAAAGTTTTGTTTTTGGTTGCAATTTCTTCTGCTAGAAGAGTTTCAGAGTTATCTGCTCTGCAGTGTTCTCCTCCTTATCTGGTGTTCCATGCAGATAAGGTGGTTTTGCGTACTAAACCTGGTTTTCTTCCGAAAGTTGTTTCTAACAAAAACATTAACCAGGAGATAGTTGTGCCTTCTTTGTGTCCGAATCCAGTTTCAAAGAAGGAACGTTTGTTACACAATTTGGATGTAGTTCGTGCTCTAAAATTCTATTTAGAGGCTACAAAGGATTTCAGACAAACATCTTCTTTGTTTGTTGTTTATTCTGGTAAAAGGAGAGGTCAAAAAGCAACTTCTACCTCTCTCTCTTTTTGGCTTAAAAGCATCATCCGATTGGCTTATGAGACTGCCGGACGGCAGCCTCCTGAAAGAATCACAGCTCACTCCACTAGGGCTGTGGCTTCCACATGGGCCTTCAAGAACGAGGCTTCTGTTGATCAGATATGTAAGGCAGCGACTTGGTCTTCACTGCACACTTTTACCAAATTTTACAAATTTGATACTTTTGCTTCTTCTGAGGCTATTTTTGGGAGAAAGGTTTTGCAAGCCGTGGTACCTTCCATCTAGGTGACCTGATTTGCTCCCTCCCATCATCCGTGTCCTAAAGCTTTGGTATTGGTTCCCAGAAGTAAGGATGACGCCGTGGACCGGACACACCTATGTTGGAGAAAACAGAATTTATGCTTACCTGATAAATTACTTTCTCCAACGGTGTGTCCGGTCCACGGCCCGCCCTGGTTTTTTTAATCAGGTCTGATTAATTATTTTCTCTAACTACAGTCACCACGATATCATATGATTTCTCCTATGCATATTCCTCCTTTACGTCGGTCGAATGACTGGGGTAGGCGGAGCCTAGGAGGGATCATGTGACCAGCTTTGCTGGGCTCTTTGCCATTTCCTGTTGGGGAAGAGAATATCCCACAAGTAAGGATGACGCCGTGGACCGGACACACCGTTGGAGAAAGTAATTTATCAGGTAAGCATAAATTCTGTTATTTACATCTTTAGATAAATTTGGATTTACAGGCAAATTTCCTAGTTTCATAGAAAATCTATATAAAAGCCCCCACACAAAATTGATAGTTAACAATCTTTTATCATCGGAAATTGAAATTCAGAGGGGTACACGACAGGGTTGTCCCCTATCTCCTCTCCTTTTCGATATAGCCATAGAGTCTTTGGCAATTAAGATTAGACAGTCTCTTCAAGGGGTCACAATTTCCAAGCATGAAATAAAAATTGCGCTCTACGCAGATGACATACTTCTCTATATTGCAAATACAAAGAGAACTAAACTTATGCGTATAATAGGCAGGTTTGGGTTCTTTGCCGGTTCCAAAATAAATGCACCTAAGTCGGAGATTCTGTGGTTTAGAAAAAAAAAAACGATTCAATAAGAGACTGTCCATTCAAGGAGGTGATAGAATCATTCAAATATTTGGGAATTATTATTCCAGTTAATCCCTCAGATTTATATAAACTTAATGTAACACCAATCTTGTCAATTATACGGGAGAAATTGAAAATTTGGCTAAATTTACCAATTTCACTCTCCGGGAGGATAGCATTATATAAGATGGTCCTCCTCCCTAAACTGTTATATGTCTACTTACAGAATACCCCAATATTAATGTTTGAAAAAGACATCCGGTCTCTTAATTCGGCAGTAAGAAATTTTATATGGCAAGGAAAGAGATCCAGGGTATCAATACCCAAACTTTCTGTAGGGAAAGAATTTGGAGAGCTAGCTTTGCCGGATATAAGATTATACAACCTTGCTTTTCTAGCATGCACGGTGACAGACTGGTTTCTTTCCAAAAATTATGTGACCAAAACATTTGCTACCCTTTTCTCCCCATAGGACTGGCCCATTGTGAGCCAAAAGCATTATCGCCCGAAATTAAGAAGCTTAAAACTATTCTGAATCCCATCAAGGCATGGTGTAAGATAGGGACCCTCTTAAAAGTTAATTGCAATGTTTCACAGTATATGACTTTCTCCCGGACCTGAACTCGGCAATATTTGATAAGTGGTCTTCCAGGGGTATGAAGAAAGTTCAGCAACTTATTAGAAAAGACATAAATTGTGTAAAAACATTTGAGGAATTAAAAAATGAGTTCAAGTTAGTAAATAATGAATTCTTTGCATGTCTACAATTAAGACATTATATCTCAGAATTGGTGAGAAAGGCGGGTTGGAGCTGGGTCATGGGAAAAATGGAAAGCTGGTTGACACTAACAAAGAGCAGATATATGTCAATTACTTATTGCTATATATCTTTAAGTAGTATCAAGGGATTCTCTATCCTAGAACAGATAACATCAGGTTGGAATAAGTTAATTGCCCCTAATAGTATAGATTCAAAATTTATTCAAAAATCTATTAGAAAAGTATCTCAGGCTACGCTCTCAGCAAACTGGAGAGAGGCACATGTCAAATTGTTGCATAGAGCATATTTTACGCCAGAGAAGGGTTATAAATTGCACAATGTAAATTTTTCTAAGTGTCCAAAATGTTCTTCATTCGCAGCGGATTTAAAACATATGATATGGAGCTGCTCGAAAATTAGGCAATTTTGGCATCAACTTGAATATTGGCTCAATAACACATTGAAAGTTTCCCCTCTGGGTCTCACACTCACGCAGGTCGTATTTTGTATAAAACAGACTGAAGAGCAACACTCCCAGGAAAAATTAGTAATTCTTTCAATACTAGCAGCTAGATACTTAATTATTAAATGCTGGAAAAAACATAGGGCTCCTACAATATTAGAAGTCAAAAACTACCTTAAAAAACAATGTATGTTAGAGCAAAGGGATACCAACATAAGCAATGAGGAAGACTTGTTTTTCAAGAAATGGTCAGTTTTCATTAAAAGTTATTCAGAAAATGAAATAAAGTATATGATTTTCCCATTTAGAAATTCAGAATTAGTACAGCTAAATGTCTGGTAGGAGAGGTAGAGGAGAGAGAGGAACCCTCTCTCCCCCCACCCACCCCACTTCTTTTCTTTTTTTTTTCTCTCCTTTTTCTTTTCTTTTTTGTGGGAAGTGAGTAGATGGTGGTTGTTTTTGGTTATATAAAATAAAAAAACGGCAAGCTGCTTACAAAGATCAAGAATGGACTGTTAAAGGATGATAACAAATATGTATGTCGTCTTGACTTTGTATCTTTTTTCTCTGTAATTTGTTTATTGATGTTATAAATAAAATATATATATAAAAAAATGGCATGCTCTATCTGAATCCAGAAAGAAAAAAAATTGGGTTTAGTGTCCCTTGAAGTGCTGATTTTTCAGGTCTCTATCAGTAACATACATAAGTCATTGTGATAAAAAAAAGACCATAGAGGGGCACTAAACATTAAATAGATTTTATAAAATGGCAGGGAAGTTATTCCCACCTACCTCTAGTCATGGATGCAGCCATATTGTAATCTAGTTATAACTACATTCCAGTGCTTACCTGGTTGCACATGTGCAGTGACTCCTGACCTGGCTGCACATGTGCAGTGACTCCTGACCTGGTTGCACATGTGCAGTAACTGTCCTGATCTGGTTGCACATGTGCAGTGACTCTCCTTACCTGATTGCACATGTGCAGTAACTCTCCTGACCTGGTTACACATGTCCAGTGACTCTCATGACCTGGTTGCACATGTCCAGTGACTCTTTTTACCTGGTAACTACATTCCAGTGCTTACCTGGTTGCACATGTGCAGTGACTCCTGACCTGGCTGCACATGTGCAGTGACTCCTGACCTGGTTGCTCATGTGCAGTGACTCTCCTGACCTGGTTGCACATGTGCAGTAACTCTCCTGACCTGGTTGCACATGTGCAGTAACTCTACCTCTCCTGACCTGGTTGCACATGTGCAGTAACTCTCCTGACCTGGTTGCACATGTGCAGTGACTCTCAGATATCTGCAATGTAGGTTCCATAAGGGCAGCACCATTATTAGAGGGAGGAGCATGAGATATATTTAGTGTTTAATGTCCCTTTTAAATAACCCAATAAACATGAGCACTAGAATCTCTCAGTTGATTGTTTTATTGCCTCTTCTACCCAGTGTCTTGCTCTGACAGACATTCTTCAAGATCACTGGTTTTCAAACCTGTCCGCAGGTCTCCCCAACAGGCCAGGTTTTCATGATTACCTTAGGTGAGAGCAAGTAAAATAACCAGGTTTACTAATCAGCTGATTGTTTCACCTGTGTTCCAGGTCAGATATCCTCAAAATGTGCCCTGTTAGGGAGGCCTGAAAAAAAGTTTGAAAACCAGTGCTCTAGATATATAAGAAATGACCTCAGCTGGGTTAGACCCCCCCCCCCCCCCCCCACACACACACACACACACTTCATTTATTTGGTTAGATTTTTTGTTAGATTAGGTAGAGGTCAAGAAATGAGAAAGGGATGCATTTAACAGAAAATAAGCAATGCTGTAAATTGTGTAGCCTGTGCCAGGATCACACTATGTAGTTTATGTATATGCTGGTTATGGAGGAGACAAAGCTTTTACACTATATTTGTCTGAACACACTCAAAGGGTTAAATTGACATACAAGTACAAAAAGAAAATACTCTAATGCATTCTAGCCTCTTTACATTGCACTGTTGCTTGCATTTACCTATATGTTTAACCCTTGCAAAGTCCAGAGCAGCAATGCACGACTGGGAACTATTCCTGGGCATACCTATGTATGATTTTCAACAAACGATACCACAAAGAACAAAGTAGATACGATAATATGAGTACATTTTAAAGTCTTTTAAAATTACACGAATCATTAATATTTAGTTCTGACTTTCATGTCCCATTTAAGGATCAATGTACTCAAGCAAGCAAGCTCACTGGGATCACATTAACGAGAACTTTTTACAGTACAATGTGCCTTTAAGTTAAAACCACAAAGCAATTATCCTCCAAGCACAGAAAACAGACAACTCATGCACATTTTGGTCAGTGAGGTGCAGCTGTGTCCCTATGAGCTGTGCCTGGCTTCTCCTTCTACCCTTAGTGTAACCAACCGCACAGTGGTTACTAATGAGCGTTTAGAGGGAGAGAGATGCACTCGGCTGACAATGGACTAACTTACGCCTAGATTTAGAGTTCTGCGTTAGCCGTCCAAACCAGCGTTAAGGGGTCCTAACGCTGGTTTTGGCCGCCCGCTGGTATTTAGAGTCAGTCAGCAAAGGGTCTAACGCTCACTTTCTAGCCGCGACTTTTCCATACCACAGATCCCCTTATGCCAATTGCGTATCCTATCTTTTCAATGGGATCTTTCTAACGTGGTAAAAGGCCCTTTTAAGGGCTGGTAAGGCAAAAGAGCTGTTTACTTTTTATTTTAGAATAGGGTAGGGCATTTTTTTTATTTTGGGGGGCTTTGTTATTTTTTTAGGGGTCTTAAAGTAGGTGTAATTAGTTTAAAATTCTTGTAATCTTTTTTAATTTTTTTGTAATTTAGTGTTTTGTTTTTTTTGTAATTTAGTTTAGTTGATTTAATTGTAGATAATTGTAGGTAATTTATTTAATTAATTTATTGATAGTGTAGTGTTAGGTTTAATTGTAACTTAGGTTAGGATTTATTTTACAGGTAATTTTGTAATTATTTTAACTAGGTAGCTATTAAATAGTAAATAACTATTTAATAGCTATTGTACCTGGTTAAAATAAATACAAAGTTGCCTGTAAAATAAATATAAATCCTAAAATAGCTACAATATAATTATTTGTTATATTGTAAATATATTAAGGCTTATTTTACAGGTAAGTATTTAGCTTTAAATAGGATTATTTTATTTAATAAGATTAATTTTATTTCGTTAGATTTAAATTATATTTAACTTAGGGGGGTGTTGGTGTTAGGGTTAGACTTAGCTTTAGGGGTTAATACATTTATTATAGTAGCGGTGAGGTCCGGTCGGCAGATTAGGGGTTAATACTTGAAGTTAGGTGGCGGCGATGTTAGGGAGGGCAGATTAGGGGTTAATAATATTTATTATAGGGTTTTTGAGGCGGGAGTGAGGCGGTTTAGGGGTTAATACATTTATTAGAGTAGCGGCGAGGTCCGGTCAGCAGATTAGGGGTTAATAAGTGTAGGTAGGTAGCGGCGACGTTGGGGGGGGGCAGATTAGGGGTTAATAAATATAATATAGGGGTCGGCGATGTTAGGGGCAGCAGATTAGGGGTACATAGCTATAATGTAGGTTGCGGCGGTGTACGGAGCGGCAGATTAGGGGTTAATAATAAAATGCAGGGGTCAGTGATAGGGGGGGCGGCAGATTAGAGGTTAATAAGTGTAAGGTTAGGGGTGTTTAGACTCGGGGTACATGTTAGGGTGTTAGGTGCAGACTTAGGAAGTGTTTCCCCATAGGAAACAATGGGGCTGCGTTAGGAGCTGAACGCTGCTTTTTTGCAGGTGTTAGTTTTTTTTCAGCTCAAACTGCCCCATTGTTTCCTATGGGGGAATCGTGCAGGAGCACGTTTTTGAAGCTGGCCACGTCCATAAGCACCGCTGGTATTGAGAGTTGAAGTGGCGGTAAATATGCCTGTACGCTCCCTTTTTGGAGCCTAACACAGCCCTTCAGAGAACTCTCAATACCAGCGGTATTTAAAAGGTGCGGGGGGGAAAAACACGCGTAGCTAACGCACCCCTTTGACCGCAAAACTCTAAATCTAGCCGTTAGAAAGTTCTGTTGCCAAAATGTTCTCAAGATTTCCAGGGGAGCTTAGCAGCAAAACAATCAGCCATGGGTGTCTGCTGCTGCGCATCATTTTATACAGGATGGGTTATTGGCATCAAATCGGTGACTCCGGTGGTTACTTTTGGGGGAGGGGGGGGTGTATCCCCTATGCCCCCAGACACCAAGGCAAGCAGGATACAGGAGTATCCACAGCCACAGTCAAATGCTAAAGCATCCAATGTAGATTGTACACAGTATGCACAAAATATTAAATATTGTATAATCCAATTATCTAATCTGTAAATTGCAGGAGATTAACAGATGTCACCAAATTAGATATTTATTGTTCTGCTGCTATAAAGTTCTGGAAACATAGGTATCACTATATGCAAACATATATGTATATAAGCCCCCAAAACAGCTCATTTCTGATCCCACACCTCAGAATATGGCGCAGATTCACGGTTATTTTACAGACAGGAGAGTAAAAACCAGGACAGTCGATAAGTAATTTGTGTGCAGCACCAGGAGGGGAATTTAAAGGGGCACTCAAGTAAAAATTAAACTTTTATGATTCAGATAGGAGTAATTTTAAACAACTTTCCAATTTACTTCCATTAACAAAATGTGCACAGTATTTTTATATTTACACTTTTGAGTCCTACTGAGCATGTGCAAGAACTGACAGACTAAACGTTTATGCATTTGTGATTGGCTGATGGCTGTCACATGATGCAGGAGGAAATAGACATAACTGAAATTTGTCCGCAAATAATCTTCTGCTACTCATTTGAAGTTCAGTCTAAGTGCTATTGCATTGTCTTTTTATCATGTGTTTGTTGATTATGCAAATCTACGGTGTTGACTGGTCCTTTTAAGAGGCAAATTGAACTGAAGAAATTAAAATGCCTGTAGGTTAGTAATGTGCATAATTTCACATTTTCTAATAGTATGAAACATCAGCCCTTCACAGCTTTAGTTACAACCTTTTCTGAAAAAAAAAAAATATCAGGTACTCTCATTAGCATAAATATACATAAATAATTATACAGCATAAATTAGAATCTAAAGGTAAAATACTGTCTGGGTGGAAACTCTAGTTACACACAATGCTAGATAGCTAATATTGTATCAGGGTGCTGAGCCCCCTTGGCACTGCCAATCCCCAGTGACACAATTGCTACAGCATTGCCAACTGAACTTGGTGTTGGGGCCCCTAGGGTCAGATAAATCAGGTGCTTCCGGCTTTTTAACCCTTTTGCTTTCCGTTCTGTATCACAGTAACACGTGCCTTTAATATGTCCAGCTCACACACATATGCCTGCTTGAGAACAGGATCTGCATCCCCCAGAACAGTTTCTGATTGTCTGTGCTGGGTAACCAGGTGTGTAGAACACAGAATGCAAGTTAATATTATTGCAATATTTCACCACTTGACCTTAAATGAATTTACCCCTAGTCAGCTGCCTGCATGACCTAATGAGAGATCTGCCCAATTGCCCATGGGTCTGTGACAAGGAAGTTTACTCACTTAGAGGAGAGAATTTTATTCCAAGGTGAATAGAGATTATTTTTCAGTAAAAATGTGAATCACATCATTTATGTACAAAGGTCTATTTACACTATAAGGAAGAATGTGCAGAAAATATGGTGATAATATTTTCGTCTTAAATAAAATTATACATTTAATATAAAGAAAATAATGCCACCCCTTTAATTTTACTTATAAACAGCAAACTGTCATATTCCCATATCCGTATAAACATTACCCCCTGTGCCAATGCTCTGAAATCCGTTTGTCCTTTGTTCCTCACAGCACAGCCACCTGACCACAGATTATCATTAGCCTACGCACATAGCTGTATTGTATCTGATGTCGTGAGACCTTCCTGATACAGATTACTTAGCACAGGCTCATAAAATCCACTGCAATGTAGAGTGACCTCCTGACTGCATGTTACCAGGACAGGCTAAATCAGACCTGGTTTATACATAGAGTATGTAGATTATCAGGACAGGCTAAATCAGACCTGCTTTATACACAGAGTATGTAGATTATCAGGACAGGCTAAATCAGGCCTGCTTTATACACAGATTATGTAGATTATCAAGTCAGGATAAATCAGACCTGTTTTATACACAGAGTATGTAGATTATCAGGACAGGCTAAATCAGACCTGCTTTATACACAGAGTATGTAGATTATCAGGTCAGGATAAATCAGACCTGTTTTATACACAGAGTATGTAGATTATTAGGACAGGTTAAATCAGACCTGTTTTATACACAGAGTATGTAGATTATCAGGTCAGGATAAATCAGACCTGTTTTATGCACAGAGTATGTAGATTATCAGGACAGGCTAAATCAGACCTGGTTTATACACAGAGTATGTAGATTATCAGGATAGGCTAAATCATACCTGCTTTATACACAGAGTATGTAGATTATTAGGACAGGCTAAATCAAACCTGGTTTATACACAGAGTATGTAGATTATCAGGACAGGCTAAATCAGACCTGCTTTATACACAGAGTATGTAGATTATCAGGTCAGGATAAATCAGACCTGTTTTATACACAGAGTATGTAGATTATCAAGTCAGGATAAATCAGACCTGTTTTATACACAGAGTATGTAGATTATCAGTATGGGCTAAATCATACCTGCTTTATACACAGAGTATGTAGATTATTAGGACAGATTAAAACAGACCTGCTTTATACACAGAGTATGTAGATTATTAGGACAGATTAAAACAGACCTGCTTTATACACAGAGTAATGTAGATTATTAGGACAGATTAAATCAGACCTGCTTTATACACAGCGCATGTAGATTATCAGGACAGGCTAAATCAGGCCTGCTTTATACACAGAGTATGTAGATTATTAGGACAGGTTAAATCAGACCTGCTTTATACACAGATTATGTAGATTATTAGGACAGATTAAATCAGATTTGCTTTATATCCAGAGTATGTAGATTATCAGGGCAGGCTAAATCAGACCTGTTTTATACACAGAGTATGTAGATTATCAGGACAGGCTAAATCAGACCTGGTTTATACACAGAGTATGTAGATTATTAGGACAGGCTAAATCAGACCTGCTTTATACATAGAGTATGTAGATTATTAGGACAGATTAAAACAGACCTGCTTTATACACAGATTATGTAGATTATCAGGTCAGGATAAATCAGACCTGTTTTATACACAGAGTATGTAGATTATCAGGACAGGCTAAATCAGACCTGGTTTATACACAGAATATGTAGATTATCAGGATAGGATAAATCATACCTGCTTTATACACAGAGTATGTAGATTATTAGGACAGATTAAAACAGACCTGCTTTATACACAGAGTATGTAGATTATTAGGACAGGTTAAATCAGACCTGCTTTATACACAGAGTATGTACATTATTAGGACAGGTTAAATCAGACCTGCTTTATACATAGAGTATGTAGATTATCAGGACAGGCTAAATTAGACCTGCTTTATACACAGATTATGTAGATTATTAGGACAGATTAAATCAGATTTGCTTTATACCCAGAGAATGTAGATTATCAGGACAGGCTAAATCAGACCTGCTTTATACCCAGAGTATGTAGATTATCAGGACAGGCTAAATCAGACCTGCTTTATACACAGATTATGCAGATTATTAGAACAGGCTAAATCAGACCTGGTTTATACATAGAGTATGTAGATTATAAGGACAGGCTAAATCAGACCTGGTTTATTTATTTATTTATAAAATATTTTACCAGGAAGGATACATTGAGATTTCTCTCGTTTTCAAGTATGTCCTGGGTCCACAAAACATTGCATTGATACAATAGGGTACAATAAAATACAAAAACAATATTAATACACTATATATGCAAAATTTAACATAGAACAGGTAGGAAATATATAATCAACAATACACAGAGTATGCAGATTATAAAGATAGGCTAAACCGGACATGGGTTATACCTGGAGTATGCAGATTATTAGGACAGGCTAAATCAGACCTGGTTTATACCTGGAGTATGCAGATTATTAGGACAGGCTAAATCAGACCTGGTTTATACCTGGAGTATGCAGATATTCAGGACAGGCTAAATCAGACCTGGTTTATACCTGGAGTATGCATATTATTAGGACAGGCTAAATCAGACCTGGTTTATACCTGGAATATGCAGATTATTAGGACAGGCTAAATCAGACCTGGTTTATACCTGGAGTATGCAGATATTCAGGGCAGGCTAAATCAGACCTGGTTTATACCTGGAGTATGCATATTATTAGGACAGGCTAAATCAGACCTGGTTTATACCTGGAGTATGCAGATTATTAGGACAGGCTAAATCAGACCTGGTTTATACCTGGAGTATGCAGATATTCAGGACAGGCTAATTCAGACCTGGTTTATACCTGGAGTATGCATATTATTAGGACAGGTTAAATCAAACCTGGTTTATACCCGGAGTATGCAGATTATTAGGACAGGCTAAATCAGACCTGGTTTATACCGGGAGTATGCAGATATTCAGGACAGGCTAAATCAGACCTGGGCTATACCTGGAGTATGCATATTATTAGTACAGGCTAAATCAGACCTGGTTTATACCCGGAGTATGCAGATTATTAGGACAGTCTAAATCAGACCTGGTTTATACCCGGAGTATGCATATTATTAGGACAGTCTAAATCAGACCTGGTTTATACCCGGAGTATGCATATTATTAGGACAGTCTAAATCAGACCTGGTTTATACCCGGAGTATGCAGATTATTAGGACAGTCTAAATCAGACCTGGTTTATACCCGGAGTATGCATATTATTAGGACAGTCTAAATCAGACCTGGTTTATACCCGGAGTATGCAGATTATTAGGACAGGCTAAATCAGACCTGGTTTATACCTGGAGTTTGCAGAGTATTAGGACAGGCTAAATCAGACCTGGTTTATACCCGGAGTATGCATATTATTAGGACAGTCTAAATCAGACCTGGTTTATACCCGGAGTATGCAGATTATTAGGACAGGCTAAATCAGACCTGGTTTATACCCGGAGTATGCATATTATTAGTACAGGCTAAATCAGACCTGGTTTATACCCGGAGTATGCAGATTATTACGACAGGCTAAATCAGACCTGGTTTATACCCGGAGTGTGCATATTATTAGTACAGGCTAAATCAGACCTGGTTTATACCCGGAGTATGCAGATTATTAGGACAGGCTAAATCAGACCTGGTTTATACCCGGAGTATGCATATTATTAGTACAGGCTAAATCAGACCTGGTTTATACCCGGAGTATGCAGATTATTAGGACAGGCTAAATCAGACCTGGTTTATACCCGGAGTATGCAGATTATTGGGACAGGCTAAATCAGACCTGGTTTATACCCGGAGTATGCATATTATTAGGACAGGCTAAATCAGACCTGCTTTATACCCGGAGTATGCAGATTATTAATACAGGCTAAATCAGACCTGGTTTATTCCCGGAGTATGCAGATTATTAGGACAGGCTAAATCAGACCTGGTTTATACCCGGAGTATGCAGATTATTAGGACAGGCTAAATCAGACCTGGTTTATACCCGGAGTATGCATATTATTAGGACAGGCTAATTCAGACCTGCTTTATACCCGGAGTATGCAGATTATTAGTACAGGCTAAATCAGACCTGGTTTATACCCGGAGTATGCAGATTATTAGGACAGGCTAAATCAGACCTGGTTTATACCCGGAGTATGCATATTATTAGTACAGGCTAAATCAGACCTGGTTTATACCCGGAGTATGCAGATTATTAGGACAGGCTAAATCAGACCTGCTTTATACCTGGAGTATGCAGATTATTAGGACAGGCTAAATCAGACCTGCTTTATACCTGGAGTATGCAGAGTATTAGGACAGGCTAAATCAGACCTGGTTTATACCTGGAGTATGCAGATTATTAGGACAGTCTAAATCAGACCTGCTTTATACCCGGAGAATGCAGATTATTAGTACAGGCTAAATCAGACCTGCTTTATACCTGGAGTATGCAGATTATTAGGACAGGCTAAATCAGACCTGCTTTATACCTGGAGTATGCAGAGTATTAGGACAGGCTAAATCAGACCTGGTTTATACCCGGAGTATGCATATTATTAGGACAGTCTAAATCAGACCTGGTTTATACCCGGAGTATGCAGATTATTAGGACAGGCTAAATCAGACCTGGTTTATACCCGGAGTATGCATATTATTAGTACAGGCTAAATCAGACCTGGTTTATACCCGGAGTATGCAGATTATTACGACAGGCTAAATCAGACCTGGTTTATACCCGGAGTGTGCATATTATTAGTACAGGCTAAATCAGACCTGGTTTATACCCGGAGTATGCAGATTATTAGGACAGGCTAAATCAGACCTGGTTTATACCCGGAGTATGCATATTATTAGTACAGGCTAAATCAGACCTGGTTTATACCCGGAGTATGCAGATTATTAGGACAGGCTAAATCAGACCTGGTTTATACCCGGAGTATGCAGATTATTGGGACAGGCTAAATCAGACCTGGTTTATACCCGGAGTATGCATATTATTAGGACAGGCTAAATCAGACCTGCTTTATACCCGGAGTATGCAGATTATTAATACAGGCTAAATCAGACCTGGTTTATTCCCGGAGTATGCAGATTATTAGGACAGGCTAAATCAGACCTGGTTTATACCCGGAGTATGCAGATTATTAGGACAGGCTAAATCAGACCTGGTTTATACCCGGAGTATGCATATTATTAGGACAGGCTAATTCAGACCTGCTTTATACCCGGAGTATGCAGATTATTAGTACAGGCTAAATCAGACCTGGTTTATACCCGGAGTATGCAGATTATTAGGACAGGCTAAATCAGACCTGGTTTATACCCGGAGTATGCATATTATTAGTACAGGCTAAATCAGACCTGGTTTATACCCGGAGTATGCAGATTATTAGGACAGGCTAAATCAGACCTGCTTTATACCTGGAGTATGCAGATTATTAGGACAGGCTAAATCAGACCTGCTTTATACCTGGAGTATGCAGAGTATTAGGACAGGCTAAATCAGACCTGGTTTATACCTGGAGTATGCAGATTATTAGGACAGTCTAAATCAGACCTGCTTTATACCCGGAGAATGCAGATTATTAGTACAGGCTAAATCAGACCTGCTTTATACCTGGAGTATGCAGATTATTAGGACAGGCTAAATCAGACCTGCTTTATACCTGGAGTATGCAGAGTATTAGGATGTACTGTACAGACACAAAGCACAGAGATTGTAATATAAAATGTTTAATTATCTGTAGTAAACACAATGTTACAATATGTTTTCATTAGTTAATTTGTCTCCTTTTCTTATCATTTAAAGGGACAGTTTAGTCAAAATTAAACCTTCATGATTCAGATAGAGCAGCAATTTTAAGCAACTTTCTTATTTACTCCTATTTTTTTTTTCTTTGTTCTCTTGGTATTTTTATTTGAAAAAGCAGAAATGTAAGCATAGGAGCCGGTCCATTTTTGGTTCAGCACCTGGGTAGCGCTTTCTGATTGGTGTTTAAATGTAGCCACCAATCAGCAAGTGCTTCCCAGGTGCTGAACCAAAATGGAAGGGCTACTAAACTTACATTCAAATAAAAATAGCAAGAGAACGAAGAAAAAATGATAATAGGAGTAAATTAGAAAGTTGCTTAAAATTGCCTGATCTATCTGAATTATGAAAGTTTAATTTTTACTAGACTATCCCTTTAACTCTGAAAATTGTGAACTGTAAGAGCAGACTGCCGACTACACACACCTAACCCAGCTACATATCTGACCCTACCTGATCAGTCACACACCCGGTGTAGGGTAACACCTGACAACAGATTATCAGGACAGGCTCAATCACACCTAGTCTACACCCAATCAGTGTTAATTTTGACGGCAAATTTCAATTTAGTCTTAGTTTTAGCCTTTTGACTAAAATGCCATTTTAGTTTTAGTCGTATTTTAGTCATCTGAATTGTTTTAGTTTTAGTCATCTGAATTGTTTTAGTTTTAGTCTAGTTTTAGTCGACTGAATCTCCAGTAGATTTTAGTTGACTAAAATCTAAGGGGTTTAATTAAAGTGTAATGCATTATTTAAGCATTTCTCTGTAATTTGCAAACTGATTATATACTCAAGGAGTAAACATAACACCTGTTGTTGTGATATGTAACATCTTTATCAAACTATAAAATATAAAAAAACAAAACTGTAAACTGTATTGGCTGTATTGCACATATTACCCAATATAAAAACTTTAACTTTCTCTGTTAATAATTAAAACAAGTATCAAGTAACTCAACACAACAAAAACTTTCTGCAGCTAGCACAGGCACAGCATAACTTAAACCAATACTCGTGGGTTATTCTTATAGGAAGAATCAATTGATTGTTCACAGATTCGAAAAAATTTTGGCAACGATATTAGCACTGCTCTAGAACTTCCAAACTCATTATATACTCCTGGAGTAAAGGTTTATTAACCTGTTTTTATTTATGGTATTAAGGTTTGAACATGCAATACAGATTTAACAGATTTAACTGTTGTGGTATATAACGTCTTTATTTAGCTTAAAATGTAATAAAATTAAGTTTAGTAAATTTTACAAAAGAGCAGTAATTGGATATGGATTGATTATAACACCTTGCATAAAATGTTTTTGTCAGCAAATTTTGATTTAGTTTTAGTCATAGTCTTTTGACTAAAATGTAATTTTGATTTAGTTTTAGTCATAGTCTTTTGACTAAAATGTCATTTTAGTTTTAGTCGTATTTTAGTCATCAGAATTTCTTTAGTTTTATAGTCATTTTAGTCTAGTTTTAGTCTACGAAATTAACACTGCACCCAATGTAGGGTACACATATGACAATAGATTATCAGGACAGGCTCAGTAACACACCCAGTATAGGGTAACATCTGACAACAAATTATCAGGACAGGCTCAGTCACACCTAGTCTACACCCAAAGTAGGGTACACATCTGACAACAGATTATCAGGACAGGCTCAGTAACACACCCACCCAGTGTAGGGCAACATCTGACAACAGATTATCAGGACAGGCTCAGTCACACCTAGTCCACACTCGGTGTAGGGTAAACATCTGACTAAAGATTATCAGGACAGGCTCAGTCACACCTAGTCTACACCCAGTGTAGGGTAAACATCTGACTACAGATTATCAGGACAGGCTCAGTCACACACTCGGTGTAGGGTAAATATCTGACTGTAAATGATCAGGACAGGCTCCCTTATAGCAGGTTTATATTTAAAAAAAAAAGTATTGTTACCTTTCTGACTGTAGTTTACTAGCCCTGTTGTAGAAAGCCTTATATGTTAACTGAGCTAAAATGAAATGATTGTTGTTACACTCGATGAGAGTGTCATTGGTAGCAATTAGTCAGTGGGAGCTGCTGTTCCAATCAGCCAGTGAGCCCTGGGGCAGGTTATGAATACTCATGTACTTATTGATTCAATATCAGTTCCCTCTACAGGTCTTGTGTGATGATTTTCTAATTACACATCACTTAACACACATTACATATAAAGTCACATTCATGTAAATAAAGCAGCTGCTCTAGCTCAGCTGGTACTGTCAGTGGGGTATTGTCAGTGGGGTTTGCAGTGATCAAAATCATAAAATACTTCTACATTTACCTTAAAGCTCAAAATCGTTATTGCCTGAAAACAATTCAAAACCTGCGTCAAAATGATCTCACAGTTTTGTAACATAAAAATTAAATGCTTATGATTAAAGGGACACTAAACCCAAATTTTTACTTTCATGATTCAGATAGATCAGGCAATTTTAAGCAACTTTCTAATTTACTCCAATTATCAATTTTTCTTTGTTGTCTTGCTATCTTTAGATGAAAAGCAGGAATGTAAAGCTTAGGAGCCGGACCATTCTTGGTTCAGCACCTAAGTAACTAGTGCTAATTGGTGGCTAAATATAGCTACCAATAAGCAAGTGCTATCCAGGGTGCTGAATCTAAAATGGGTTGGCTCCTAAGCTTTACATTCCTGCTTTTCAAAGAAAGAAAAAATGTGGGTTTAGTATACCTTTAACAAAAAAAAAATGCTGATCTGGGGGGGTTTAGTGATTACATCACAGGCTGACAGGTTTGTGTTTATTGATCCCTTTTAATAGTGCTCTGTGATGCGAATAGGTGACGTGTATATAATGTATCTGTTGTGTTCCAAAACCATAGAGATATGTGTGTATTTGTTTGGGTTATCAGCGTCACTCATTTTAACATTCTACAACTTTTGAGGTACCCGGTAATAAGTAAAAAAGTTCTGTCTGGGGTTTATAAAGTGATTTGAGTTGTGGCATTTCATAAATGAAAAATGGTAAATGTGTCATTAAAGGGACATGAAACCCCCCAAAAAATCTCTTCTGGAGAGCATATAATTGTGTTCTTTTGGTATCCTTTATTGAAAAGCATAGCTAGGTAGGCTCAGGAGCTGGGAGCTAGCTGCTTTTTGGTGGCTGCACATATATGCCCCTTGTCATTGGTTTACAGATCTGCAAAGCGAGCTCCCAGTAGTGCATTGCTGCTCCTTCAATAAAAGATACAAAGAGAATGAAGCAAAAGTGATAAAAGAAGTAAATTGCAAACTTTTATAAAATTGTATGCTCCATCTCAATCATTATAGAAAAATTGTGTTTCATGTCCCTTTAAGTACAGAGAAAACCACGGGTGACCTACATTAAAGGGACAGTAAATACTTTGTCATTACAACATATTTCTGCCTTCTATCGATAGATTACATATCTGAAGAGTCTGAACATAATTAGAATAGATTAATATTTGTTTGCTGCAATTGTTTTTCAATGATCATACTCCACCCACAATTTACTAATTTGGAAAAGCCAATCCAGATTTATTTAATCAAAACAATAATGATAAATAATAAAAAAAATGGCACCTCTTAAGACAGAGGGTCCCTTTAAGGCTTTGTGTGCATTGCATGCAAATGCATACTGTTATCACTCCCTTTAAGACTGTACGTGTCGTGTGAGTTTACCCACTAAAGGTTTGTGCCTGCCCCTTTAAGACTGAGCATGCAGCGAGCTGCCCTTTAAGACTGCGCTGGGTGTGCATGGTGTGAGCTGCTCCTTTAATGCTGTGTGTGTATGGTGCAAGTTTTCCCATTAAAGGCTGTGAGTGATGTGTGTGTGCAGGTGCCCCTGTCCCTTTAAGACAGAGTATACCTTTAAGGCTGTGTGCGTTGCATGCGGATGCACACTGTTATTGCTCCCTTTAAGACTATATGTGGTGTGAGTTTACCCACTAACATTTGTGTCTGCCTGCCCCTTTAAGATTGTGTGAGCAGGTGCCAAGCTGCCCTAAGGTTTCACTGTGTGAACATTACTGCAATCTGTCCCTTTAAGACTGTGTGTGTGTGGTGCTAGTTGACCCTTTAAAGGCTGTGTGGGTTTTTGTCTGTCCCTTTAAGACTGTGTGACCAGGCGGTGAGCTGCCCTTTAAGGCTGTGCTGTGTGATCATTATTTTGTCAGCAGGCTGCTTTAAGTGTCTGTGTACAGTAAACAGTTACAAATAATAAAATAAAAACCTGTAGGCTGAGGGTTTGATACAATGTACCATGTAGGTGAGCAGAGCTGGCTGCTGGGGAAAGTCTAAGGGGAAAGCAGGGACTTTATACCCCAAAATATGGCTCCCGTTTTTGTTCCTGGAGACACAAACACTGCAGTTTTGTTGGTAGCCCTCATCTGGACCCCCATACCAATTTCCGAAGTAAAATAATGCGATATGGTCAAGAAAATAATTTGGAACGCTAAAGTCAGATTTGAATTTGGTTTATGTGTGAAGCCGTTTTTGTGCATCCTTCACAGGAAAACTCATTCACTCAGCCAAAGATTTTACCAAAATGAAAAACAAGCAACCACTTCTATAAAACAGACTGCTCTAAAATATACACAAATAGGGAAACCGGTAAAGAGAAACAAACATGAAATGCGACGCTTCACAAGAACAACAAAGTGTTTATGAGTTTTTTGCAAGCTATTCTTGTAAATGAAAAATCCTGAACGCGCCTCTAGAACCAACGCAGTTCAGGGATTCCTCTGTAATGTTGGGGGTGGCTACTTCCTATACTGTTTCTGTGTCTGACAAACAGATGTAAATGACAGACGAATTAAAGGGACAGTAAATTAAAAATTAAACTTTGATTCATGTGATTTTTAAACAACTTTCTAATTTAGTTCTATTATTAAATTTGCTTAATTCTCTTGGTATCCTTTGTTGAAGAAGCAGCAGTGCACTACTGGGAGCTAGCTGCTAATTGGTGTCTTCACTGTTTGGCACAGAATGGCACATCCATCCATTTGTTAGGCAAAGGGAAATTACCAGAGGGAAATTAATAACTTACATCTATTTCCTAGGGGGCCAGAGAGATTTATTTTGGGGTCTAATTTGCTGTACCCCTGAAAATCTGTCATTATAGGAATAGGCTTCATGTGCATGTGTATAAATACACCCCCTTGGCTTAACCATATCAGGGACATACTCCTGATTTATTGCTAATACAGGATGACCTCATGACTGCAGGATAGCAGAGGCAGATAACCAGGTCAGGCTCTGTCATTACTTTTTCAATATAGTGTTGTCTACTTCAGTGTTTATTAACTCCACTCCTCGGGGCACACTAACAGGCAAGATTTTTAGAATCACCTTGGTTGAGAGTAGGTTAATAACCATGGTTACCTGTGCTCTAGTTAAGATATCCTGAAAATCTGGTCTGTAAGTATGCTCTGAGGATTGGAATTGAGGAACACTGGTACTTGTTATTGATAAGTTTAGACAACCCATGTTATGTGTATGTGTTTCTATCTATCTATCTATCTATCTACCTATCTATGTATCTATCTATCTATCTATCTATATCTATCTATGTGTCTATCTATCTATCCGTCTGTTTCTATCTATCTGTCTGTTTCTAACTATTTATCTATCTATCTGTATCTATTTATTCATCTGTATCTATCTATCTATCTGTATCTGTCTGCCTGTATCTATCTAGTATCTATCCTAACTATGAATAAATGATGGATGTAAAACAGAAGTACTACAGTATTTATAGATTAAAGGAATAGGAAAGTCAAAATTAAACTTGCATGAGTCAGATAGAGCATGTCATTTTAAAGGGACATAATACTCATATGATAAGTCACTTGCAAGTGATGGAGGATAACTGTAAAAAGCTGACAGGAAAATATCACCTGAGCATCTTTATATAAAAAAGGAAGATATTTTACCTCACAATTTCTTCAGCTCACCAGAGTAAGTGCTGTGTAAAAAGTTATACTTCAGCTACAGGTAAAAAAAAAAAAAAAAAAAAAGAAATAAACAGCAGCCAATCAGCATCAGCAGTGCTGAGGTCATGGACTCTTTTACTGTGATCTCATGAGATTTCACTTAAAGGGACATTATACACTTATTTTTTTCTTTGCATAAATGTTTTGTAGATGATCTATTAAAAAAAAAATGTATAGTTTTGCTTATTTTTTAGTAACATTGCTCTGATTGTCAGACTCCTAACCAAGCCCCAAAGTTGTATGTGAATACCGTCCGCTACCTTCTCCAGCTTGCTCCTGTTTGTGTAAAGGGTCTTTTCATATGCAAAAGAAGGGGGAGGGGGGGGAGTGTCTTATTTTCAATTTGCAGTGGGCTTTCCAGCCACATTTTCAACAGAGCTAAACATAGAACTTCTAAGTAAATTTTTAAACAGTTTTATACTGGATTTTTATATCAGTATCTGTGCATCTTATTCTTTATAGTAGTGTCTATTACATGCAGTTATATGAAAATGAGTGTATACTGTCCCTTTAACTCTCACGAGATTTCATAGTAAACTTCCTTAAACTGAATAGGGAAATAACATGAGTGTGCATGAAGCTGACTCCCTTGCCTGTCCCGGGACAGACATACTGATTTGCTGCTTCAAGTCCTTTGCAATGGGGTTTAAATACTTAGGACATTTTGAGGTAAAATATCTTTCTTTTTTACATAGAGATGTTCAGGGGATATTTTCTAGTCATCTTTTTACAGCTATGCTGCATCACTTTCAAGTGTTTCAACATTTGGATATTATGGCCCTTTAAGACACTTTGAAATTCACTTCTATTTTCAAATGTGCTTTGTTCTCTTGGTATCCCTTGTTGCAATAGAATACGCACATATTCTACTGTATACTAGTGGGAACTAACTGCTGATTGGTGCGTGCACACATTTATCTCTTGTGATTGGTTGACTAGATGTGTTCAGCTAGCTGCCAGTAGTGCAATACTGTTCCTCCAGCAAAGGATAACAAAACAGAACAACAATTTGAACAACAATTTGTAAATACAGAAAAAAATCTGACTGAGAAGTAGAAGGAAAATTGGAAAAAAAGCACAAATCTGTGCAGGACATTAAGGGCTTGACCTGTAGTCAGTATTTATCATCAGACCGCTGCTTCCCTGCCCTCTTCTCCACATCTTAGGTGGAGAATTTCAATCTCCCGAGTCTCGTCCGACTGGGGAAATTGAGAGCGCCTGCCCGTTTGTGATTAGCTGTGTGTGGGCAGGGGGCTGGATTGCATGCGAGCGCAAACTAGCGTTCTTGCACAATGCTGAATTCCGGCAGTGTGTCTGTATATATGTATATATATTATATTGTGGTGCGTCAGTATTTTTTATATATATATATATTCACACACATATTACTTATCCAGTGATTCCACAGAAAGAAATATAATAAACAAACAAAATGTAAATACATCCTTTAGTAAATAAACCTCGCAGCTTGAAATTTTTAAACTATATCAATTCTCACTCAATCATATGAAATAAATTGTGATTGAGGTGTCTTTAGCTATTAAATATAATATTTATTTATTGTACTTTTTGTCTGTGATTTACTGATCCATATTGTGTCAGATTAGAAGGATACAAGAGAAATGTGAGCGAGGCGGAGGAATGTGGGAATGTTTGGGGGGTGTTACAGGGAAAGGAAGACATAAATGTGACAATAGAGACAGGAGTAAGAGATGGACTGAGAGAAATTAAAACCTTATGATAGGAGAGAAAGGAAGAATGGGAGAAAGAAAGATAAAGAGAGAGGATGGATGGGGGGAGAATAAAAAAATAGATGGGCAAGGTGTGCAAATCAGTTAGGGGACAATGGGTGACAAAACCTATCATTGAAGTCAGATAATAGGAATAAAAAAACTAATTGTGTGGGGACAAAACAGAAAGAGACGACATTTGGGGGAAAACAAGGAGGGAAGAATTTCAGGGAGACTTGGGGGAATGCTGTTGCTGTGATACACAGCCTCCCCCTGAGATTGTCTGGGGGGGAGAGAGATACAGACAGAGACATATTGTCACCCCCTCCCCTTCCCCAAACACAGGGGCAGGGAGGGTCCAGCTTCCTCTTACCTCATATCATCTCCCCCTGACTTCCCAGCACAGGAGGAGGGGGATAGAGAGAGAGTGAGCAGCACTGCTAAACAAAAGGAGGGCAGGCAGCTGCTCAAACTTCCTGAGAGAAAGCAAGAAGGGAGAGATAAGGGGAAAGAGGCAGGTAGAGAGAGGGATAAAGGGGTGAGACTGGGAGAGACAGAGGAGCTGTGGGGGAGAGAGGTACCAGCACTAAGGAGATACAAGGAATAGGGGGTCACTGAGGAGCAGAGGGGTGTGTAAGGATGTCTACATCCATTCTCAGGAGGAATTCAAGCAAGAAAAGGATTCATGACCTACTGAGGTGAGACTTGGGGGGCTGAACAGGGGATGGAGGAAATGAGACAATGGGGACAGATGGTTGGAAGAGAACAATGAAGTGTTGGGATAATCTAGTCCTGCAGGGTACAGTCTATATCATTAGCACTGAGACAAAAGGAGCACATAGAGTTGTTAGCAACTTGTACAGAAGATGCTGCCAATAGCACAGTGCACTACAGAGGGCACTAAATGTCAGCGCTCACTGGGTAAGGAGGGGAACACTGAAATGTGTAGCAAGGAAGGAGATGAGAAGTGGCAGGAAAAGGTGCGGAAAAGAAAAAGGATATGAAGGAATGTGAGGGGTCATCATGTATACAGCTCTGGTGTAATGTGTGTGTGTGTATCATGTATACAGCTCTGGTGTAATGTGTGTGTGTGTGTGTATCATGTATACAGCTCTGGTGTAATGTGTGTGTGTGTGTGTATGTGTGTGTGTGTATCATGTATACAGCTCTGGTGTAATGTGTGTGTGTGTGTGTGTATCATGTATACAGCTCTGGTGTAATGTGTGTGTGTGTGTGTATCATGTATACAGCTCTGATGTAATGTGTGTGTATCATGTATACAGCGCTGGTGTAATGTGTGTGTATCATGTATACAGCGCTGGTGTAATGTGTGTGTATCATGTATACAGCTCTGATGTAATGTGTGTGTATCATGTATACAGCGCTGGTGTAATGTGTGTGTATCATGTATACAGCTCTGGTGTAATGTGTGTGTGTATGTGTGTGTGTGTGTATCATGTATACAGCTCTGATGTAATGTGTGTGTATCATGTATACAGCGCTGGTGTAATGTGTGTGTATCATGTATACAGCTCTGGTGTAATGTGTGTGTGTATGTGTGTATCATGTATACAGTGCTGGTGTAATGTGTGTGTATCATGTATACAGCGCTGGTGTAATGTGTGTGTATCATGTATACAGCGCTGGTGTAATGTGTGTGTCATGTATACAGCTCTGGTGTAATGTGTGTGTGTGTGTGTATCATGTATACAGCGCTGGTGTAATGTGTGTGTCATGTATACAGCTCTGGAGTAATGTGTGTGTGTGTGTGTGTATCATGTATACAGCGCTGGTGTAATGTGTGTGTCATGTATACAGCGCTGGTGTAATGTGTGTGTGAGTGTCATGTATACAGCTCTGGTGTAATATGTGTGTGAGTGTCATGTATACAGCTCTGGTGTAATGTGTGTGTGTGAGTGTCATGTATACAGCGCTGGTGTAATGTGTGTGTCATGTATACAGCTCTGGTGTAATATGTGTTTGTGAGTGTCATGTATACAGCGCTGGTGTAATGTGTGTGTCATGTATACAGCTCTGGTGTAATGTGTGTGTATCATGTATACAGCGCTGGTGTAATGTGTGTGTCATGTATACAGCTCTGGTGTAATGTGTGTGTCATGTATACAGCTCTGGTGTAATGTGTGTGTGTGTATCATGTATACAGTGCTGGTGTAATGTGTGTGTCATGTATACAGCGTTGGTGTAATGTGTGTGTGAGTGTCATGTATACAGCTCTGGTGTAATATGTGTGTGTGTCATGTATACAGCTGTGGTGTAATGTGTGTGTGAGTGTCATGTATACAGCGCTGGTGTAATGTGTGTGTCATGTATACAGCTCTGGTGTAAAATGTGTGTGTGTCATATGTATACAGCTCTGGTGTAATGTGTGTGTGAGTGTCATGTATACAGCGCTGGTGTAATGTGTGTGTCATGTATACAGCTCTGGTGTAAAATGTGTGTGTGTCATATGTATACAGCTCTGGTGTAATGTGTATGTGGGTATGTATATGTGTGCAGTGTGAGTATGTATATAGTGTGTATATGTGTGTATGTGAGTTTGTGTATGTGTGCAGTGTGTGTATATGTGTGCAGTGTGAGTGTGTATATGTGTGTATGTGAGTTTGTATATGTGTGCAGTGTGTGTATATGTGTGTATGTGAGTTTGTGTATGTGTGCAGTGTGAGAGTGTGAGTGTGTATATGTGTGCAGTGTGAGTGCGTATAGGTGTGAAGTTTGTTTGACAGACATAAATGTAATAATGGATAAAATACTGTGTGTGTGTTTGAGAACTGTCACAACAAAGTGCAATTATAGTGAATGAGGGAGAGAATAAAGGAATATTTTAGGATTAGTGTTTGGGCATCATGTATACAGCTCTGGTGTAATGTGTGTGTGATAGAGTGTATATATGTGTATTGTGAGTGTATATTTGTGTAGAACATTTGTGTATTTTCGCAGTATGAGTATGTATATGTGTGCATTGTTAGTATGTATATAAGTAGTGTTTAGTGTGTTTGTATATGTGTACAATGTATGTATATGAGTATAGCGTGTGTGTGAGTGTGCATATGCGTGCACTGTGAGTATGTATATGTGTGCAGTGTAAGTATGTATATGAGTATAGTGTGCAGTGTGAGTTTGTATATGTGTGCAGTGTATGTATGTGAGTGTGCATATGTGTGCAGTGTAAACATGTGTATGTATGTGAGTGTGCATTGTGAGTCTATATATAGTGTGTATATGTGTGCAGTCAGTGTGAGTATGTATGTGAGTATGTATATGTGTGTATGTGATTGTACAAACGTTTGCAGTCTGAGTATGTATGTGAGTGTGCATTGAGAGTGTGTGTGTGTATATATATATATATATATATATGTGTGTGTGTGTGCACAGTCGGAGTATGTATGTATACAAATGCACTGTGAGTATGTATGTGTGTGTAGTGTGAGTATGTATATAGTGTGTATGTGAGTGTGAGTATGTAAATGTGTGCATTGTGAGTATGTATATAGTGTGTATGTGTGCGGTGTGAGTATGTATATGTATGTGAGTGCATATGTGTGCAGTGTGAGTAGGTATGTGCGTTTGTATATGTGTGCAGTGTGAGTATGTATGTGAGTATGTATATGTGTGTAGTGTGAGTATATGTGCAGTGTGAATGTGTATTAAGTGTGTTTGTGAGTATGTATATAGTGTGTATGTGAGTTTGTGTATGTGTGCAGTGTGAGTATATATTAAGTGTGTATGTGATTATGTATATAGTGTGTATGTGAGTTTGTGTATGTGTGCAGTGTGAGTATGTATTAAGTGTGTATGTGAGTATGTATATAGTGTGTATGTGAGTGTGAGTATGTAAATGTGTGCATTGTGAGTATGTATATAGTGTGTATGTGTGCGGTGTGAGTATGTATATGTATGTGAGAGTGCATATGTGTGCAGTGTGAGTAGGTATGTGCGTTTGTATATGTGTGCAGTGTGAGTATGTATATGTGTGTAGTGTGAGTATATGTGCAGTGTGAGTATGTATTAAGTGTGTATGTGAGTATGTATATAGTGTGTATATGAGTTTGTGTATGTGTGCAGTGTGAGTATGTATTACGTGTGTATGTGATTATGTATATAGTGTGTATGTGAGTTTGTGTATATGTGCAGTGTGAGTATGTATGTGTGTGTAGTGTGAGTATGTATATAGTGTGTATGTGAGTGTGAGTATGTAAATGTGTGCATTGTGAGTATGTATATAGTGTGTATGTGTGCGGTGTGAGTATGTATATGTATGTGAGAGTGCATATGTGTGCAGTGTGAGTAGGTATGTGCGTTTGTATATGTGTGCAGTGTGAGTATGTATGTGAGTATGTATATGTGTGTAGTGTGAGTATGTATTAAGTGTGTATGTGATTATGTATATAGTGTGTATGTGAGTTTGTGTATGTGTGCAGTGTGAGTATGTATATGTATGTGAGTATGTATATGTGTGCAGTGAGAGTATGTATATGTATGTGAGTATGTATATGTATGCAGTGAGAGTATGTATATGTGAGTGTGTGCAGTGTGAGTGTGTGCATGTGTGCAGTGTGAGTGTGTATATGTGTGCAGTGAGAGTATGTATACTGTGTATATGTGAGTGTGTATGTGTGCAGTGTGAGTGTGTATAGGTGTGCAGTGTGAGTGTGTATAGGTGTGCAGTGTGAGTATGTATGTGAGTATGTATATGTGTGCAGTATGTATATAGTGTGTATGTGTGCATGTGAGTATGTATATGTATGTGAGTTTGCATATGCGTGCACTGTGAGTATGTATATGTGTGCAGTGTAAGTATGTATATGAGTATAGTGTGCAGTGTGAGTTTGTATATGTGTGCAGTGTATGTATGTGAGTGTGCATATGTGTGCAGTGTAAACATGTGTATGTATGTGAGTGTGCATTGTGAGTCTATATATAGTGTGTATATGTGTGCAGTCAGTGTGAGTATGTATGTGAGTATGTATATGTGTGTATGTGATTGTACAAACGTTTGCAGTCTGAGTATGTATGTGAGTGTGCATTGAGAGTGTGTGTGTGTATATATATATATATATATATATATATATATGTGTGTGTGTGCACAGTCGGAGTATGTATGTATACAAATGCACTGTGAGTATGTATGTGTGTGTAGTGTGAGTATGTATATAGTGTGTATGTGAGTGTGAGTATGTAAATGTGTGCATTGTGAGTATGTATATAGTGTGTATGTGTGCGGTGTGAGTATGTATATGTATGTGAGTGCATATGTGTGCAGTGTGAGTAGGTATGTGCGTTTGTATATGTGTGCAGTGTGAGTATGTATGTGAGTATGTATATGTGTGTAGTGTGAGTATATGTGCAGTGTGAATGTGTATTAAGTGTGTTTGTGAGTATGTATATAGTGTGTATGTGAGTTTGTGTATGTGTGCAGTGTGAGTATATATTAAGTGTGTATGTGATTATGTATATAGTGTGTATGTGAGTTTGTGTATGTGTGCAGTGTGAGTATGTATTAAGTGTGTATGTGAGTATGTATATAGTGTGTATGTGAGTGTGAGTATGTAAATGTGTGCATTGTGAGTATGTATATAGTGTGTATGTGTGTGGTGTGAGTATGTATATGTATGTGAGAGTGCATATGTGTGCAGTGTGAGTAGGTATGTGCGTTTGTATATGTGTGCAGTGTGAGTATGTATATGTGTGTAGTGTGAGTATATGTGCAGTGTGAGTATGTATTAAGTGTGTATGTGAGTATGTATATAGTGTGTATATGAGTTTGTGTATGTGTGCAGTGTGAGTATGTATTACGTGTGTATGTGATTATGTATATAGTGTGTATGTGAGTTTGTGTATATGTGCAGTGTGAGTATGTATGTGTGTGTAGTGTGAGTATGTATATAGTGTGTATGTGTGTGTGAGTATGTAAATGTGTGCATTGTGAGTATGTATATAGTGTGTATGTGTGCGGTGTGAGTATGTATATGTATGTGAGAGTGCATATGTGTGCAGTGTGAGTAGGTATGTGCGTTTGTATATGTGTGTAGTGTGAGTATGTATTAAGTGTGTATGTGATTATGTATATAGTGTGTATGTGAGTTTGTGTATGTGTGCAGTGTGAGTATGTATATGTATGTGAGTATGTATATGTGTGCAGTGAGAGTATGTATATGTATGTGAGTATGTATATGTATGCAGTGAGAGTATGTATATGTGAGTGTGTGCAGTGTGAGTGTGTGCATGTGTGCAGTGTGTATATGTGTGCAGTGAGAGTATGTATACTGTGTATATGTGAGTGTGTATGTGTGCAGTGTGAGTGTGTATAGGTGTGCAGTGTGAGTGTGTATAGGTGTGCAGTGTGAGTATGTATGTGAGTATGTATATGTGTGCAGTATGTATATAGTGTGTATGTGTGCATGTGAGTATGTATATGTATGTGAGTTTGCATATGTGTGCAGTGTGAGTATATATATATGTATGTGAGTTTGTGTATATGTGCAGTGTGAGTGTGTATATGTGTGCAGTGTGAGTATGTATGTGAGTGTTCATATGTGTGCAGTGTGAGTATGTATATGTATGTGAGTGTGTATATGTGTGCAGTGTGAGTATGTATGTGAGTATGTATATGAGTGTGTATATGTGTGCAGTGTGTGTATATGTGTGTATGTGAGTTTGTGTATGTGTGCAGTGTTAGTGTGTATATGTGTGCAGTGTGACAGACATAAATGTAATAATGGATAAAATACTGTGTGTGTGTTTGAGAACTGTCACAACAAAGTGGAGTTATAGTGAATGGGGGAGAGAATAAAGGAATATTTTAGGATTAGTATTTTTATTTCACTATTGCAGAATCACAGACAGAGAGGTAGTGGTGTTCGGTGGAGGGCAGGGTTGATACTTGGTGAACAAAGGAAGCAGGCACTGCACATGGGAACCAATAAAAATGCCAAGTTTAATGTGAAAAGTTAAAAAAATACAGCAGCAAAAACACTGTAAGCACATAGGTAAAGCCAAGGGTGGGCAGGCATGCAGACAAACAAACACGATTGCTGACGCGTTTCGCGTCCCCTAGAGGCGCTTATTCATAGACTAATTGGTTACACTGGGCATATTCTATTTAAAGGGGCTGCTTACAAGTGATAGGCTACGGCTTAATGCTAAGCTCTTAATTGCGCCAAATCAACAGAAAAAGGCCTCCCCCTATAGAGATGCTCGGATGTAAACATGGATAAGTTAAAATAAACAGATCCTAATAATTACAGTGTACCTGTTAATGACAGAAATATACATTATATACAGTGTTAGCACAACTATGTATTACATATTGAGTCTTTAAGAAGTTTTTGCTCAAAAACAGCAAAAAAGTATATAATTAAGCCAAAGTTTTATATACATAGAATGTGTTCTATATTTCTAGAAAGCACGCAGAGATATATAACAATTACGGTGCAAGAACACTGCTATAGCATGGAGAGGATTGAGAGTGACACCCCACAATAACTTGTGGAATAGAGACTAGGAAATAAAATATTTATCAATGAAATAGATAATGTCACACTCATGATTCATCCCCATGGGAGAACATGTTTTTAATTTAAGCATCCAAAACAGCTCTTTTTCCCCCCAAAAGTTTAAATTTATTACCCCCTCTGATGGGGATGGTAGCTATATCGATAACCTTGATGGTCATATCTGCTATGTTGGTGAAATGGTAACCATTAAAGTGATTAGCCACTGCTGAATCCTTATTACAATTCTTTTACATCTCTAGTGTGTTCACCGAATCTTTTGCGGATTTCCCTAGAGGTTTGTCCTGTATATTGATAATTGCATAAATTGCATGTTAATAGTGTTACAGGAAGCTCTGAGCCAGACTGATGTGCGCTGACAGTGCCTGTGGGGTCTGTTTATACATGTGTAATCTTACTATAAACCTTGTTAAGATAAAGTCCCTGATAAATGAACCAGCATTCCCTGCGCGCTGGTGTACTTATGTTAGCGTACAGTATAGCAGTGTGTCTGTAAGCACATGACATAATAGTGTGCATGAGGGGTTATGTGATTACGTGTCAATTCTTCCTCCCTTTGCTTCTCCTCACACCCCATGAAAGCAGAGAATGAATCATCCTGGATACGCTACAAACCATTACAGTAACTGCAGGACATATCCTAATTAAAGGGACAGTCTACTCCAGAATTGTTATTGTTTAAAAAGATAGATAATCCCTTTATTAACCATTCCCCAGTTTTGCAGAACCAACACAGTTATATTAATATACTTTTTACCTCTGTGATTACCTTGTATCTAAGCCTCTGCAGACTGCCCCTTTATCTCAGTGCTTTTTACAGACTTGCATTTTAGCCAATCAGTGCTGACTCCTAAATAACTCTACTGGATCGAGCACAATGTTATCTATATGACACACATGAACTAGCGCTGAAAAACTGTCGAAATGCACTGAGACAAGAGGTGACCTTCAAGGGCTTAGAATTAGCATATGAGCTACCTAGGTTTAGCTTTCAACAAAGAATACCAAGAGAACAAAGCAAATTTGATGTTAAAAGTAAACTGGAAATTTTTCAACATTGCATGCCCTATCTGAATCATGAAAAGTTTAATTTTGACTAGACTGTCCCTTTAATGGGATATAGAAATAAAAATGAAAGTTTCATGGCTAAGACAGAACGTGTACATTACAACTAATATACTATTATTATCACATTTACATTGTTTGCTTGATCTCCTTTGTTGAAACTTAACTCCTTTCCATGACAGCATACTGAGGTAGGGTCAGGAGTGTGCACGTGTCTCGAGCACTATTTGTGCATGCACCTGAGTATACCTCAGTATGCTCTCAAGGAAAAGAGAAAAGTGAGACAGAGAAAGGTACAGTTGACAATAGAACAGAACATTAAAAATCATATAAAAAAGTTATATTTTACTTTTCTTTAAATCATGAAAGTGTCATTCTGTTTGTGATGCCCCTTTAAGCTTGGTGGGAAGGTATCTTTTGGCAGCGCTATACAAATAAATGATAATAATACTAATTGGCAGAGCTATGACACCAGCTCCTGTAGAGTGTAGACTTTACTGGATAACAATTTCATTAGCGCAATCATATGTATACTGTCAGGGGTCATACACATTCCTGAGAGAGGACGGGATAGGATGCTAATGCCATCACTTGCCCAGCTGTTACCCCAAACCATCCTAACACACCCACATACCCTGGGGCACAACTCAAGCCAAACTGAGGGGAGGAATCTAATTCCTGGCAGTCGGAGAACAGCTGTGTATACATTAGAAAGAGTTTTCAGTCATTACGCCAGCGCTTAACAAATCACAGAAGCCAGGGACCAGTTTACTTCTGTTTCTAACTACTTTTGTTGTTCTACGTGAATGTAAATGTGTGCGCTCATCTCTTTCTTCTGAAAATGTTTGTCTCTTATGAATTAATTAGTGCAATTATAAAGGTTTGATACACTATAAACTTTATACTTTACTTTCCAGCGCTAGCGCACCTATCCCTCAATAATAGGTACACAGTTATCCCTTAGCACTAACGCACCTATCCCTCAATACCAGGTACACAGCTATCCCTCAGTGCTAGAGCACCTATCCCTCAATACCAGGTACACAGTTATCCCTTAGCACTAACGCACCTATCCCTCAAAACCAGGTACACAGCTATCCCTCAGCGCTAGCACACCTATCCCTCAATACCAGGTACACAACTATCCCTCAGTGCTAGCGCACCTATCCCTCAATACCAGGTACACAGCTATCCCTCAGTGCTAGCACACCTATCCCTCAATACCAGGTACACAACTATCCCTCAGCGCTAGTGCACCTATCCCTCAATACCAGGTACACAGCTATCCCTCAGCGCTAGCGCACCTATCCCTCAATACCAGGTACACAGCTATCCCTCAGCGCTAGCGCACCTATCCCTCAATACCAGGTACACAGTTATCCCTCAGCACTAGCGCACCTATCCCTCAATACCAGGTACACAGTTAACCTCAGCACTAGCACACCTATCCCTCAATACCAGGTACACAGTTATCCCTCAATACCAGGTACACAGCTATCCCTCAGTGCTAGGGCACCTATTCCTCAATACCAGGTACACAGTTATCCATCAGCACTAGCGCACCTATCCCTCAATACCATGTACACAGTTATCCCTCAGCGCTAGAGCACCTATCCCTCAATACCAGGTACACAGTTATCCCTCAGCACTAGCGCACCTATCCCTCAATACCATGTACACAGTTATCCCTCAGCGCTAGCGCACCTATCCCTCAATACCATGTACACAGTTATTCCTCAACACTAGTGCACCTATCCCTCAATACCAGGTACACAGCTATCCCTCAGCGCTAGCGCACCTATCCCTCAATACCAGGTACACAGTTATCCGTCAATACCAGGTATACAGTTATCCCTCAGCACTAGTGCACCTATCCCTCAATACCAGGTACACAGTTATCCTTCAATACCAGGTATACAGTTATCCTTCAGCACTAGCGCACCTATCCCTCAATACCAGGTACACAGTTACCCTCAGCGCTAGTGCACCTATCCCTCAATAGCAGGTACACAGTTATCCCTCAGCACTAGCGCACCTATTCCTCAATACCAGGTACACAGCTATCCCTCAGCGCTAGCGCACCTATCCCTCAATACCAGATACACAGTTACCCTCAGCGCTAGTGCACCTATCCCTCAATACCAGGTACACAGTTATTCCTCAGCACTAGTGCACCTATCCCTCAATACCAGGTACACAGTTATCCCTCAATACCAGGCACACAGTTATCCCTCAGCACTAGCGCACCTATCCCTCAATACCAGGTACACAGCTATCCCTCAGCGCTAGTGCACCTATCCCTCAATACCAGGTACACAGTTATTCCCTCAGCACTAGCGCACCTATCCCTCAATACCAGGTACACAGTTATCCCTCAATACCAGGTACACAGTTATCCCTCAGCACTAGCGCACCTATCCCTAAATACCAGGTATACAGTTATCCCTCAGCGCTAGTGCACCTATCCCTCAATACCAGGTACACAGTTATCCCTCAATACCAGGTACACAGTTATTCCTCAATACCAGGTACACAACTATCCCTCAGCGCTAGTGCACCTATCCCTCAATACCAGGTACACAGTTATCCCTCAGCGCTAGTGCACCTATCCCTCAATACCAGGTACACAGTTATCCCTCAGCACTAGCGCACCTATCCCTCAATACCAGGTACACAGTTATCAATCAGCACTAGCGCACCTATCCCTCAATACCAGGTACAGAGTTATCCCTCAATACCAGGTACAGAGTTATCCCTCAGCGCTAGCGCATCTATCCCTCAATACCAGGTACACAGTTATCCCTCAGCGCTAGCGCATCTATCCCTCAATACCAGGTACACATTTATCCCTCAATAACAGGTACACAGTTATCCCTCAATAACAGGTACACAGTTATCCCTCAATACCAGGTACACAGTTATCCCTCAATACCAGGTACACAGTTATCCCTCAATAACAGGTACACAGTTATCCCTCAATAACAGGTACACAGTTATCCCTCAGCACTAGCGCACCTATCCCTCAATACCAGGTACACAGTTATCCCTCAATACCAGATATACAGTTATCCCTCAATACCAGATATACAGTTATCCCTAAGCACTAGCGCACCTATCCCTCAATACCAGGTACACAGTTATCCCTCAGCACTAGCACACCTATCCCTCAATACCAGGTACACAGTTATCCCTCAGCGCTAGTGCACCTATCCCTCAATAACAGGTACACAGTTATCCCTCAATAACAGGTACACAGTTATCCCTCAATAACAGGTACACAGTTATCCCTCAATAACAGGTACACAGTTATCCCTCAATAACAGGTACACAGTTATCCCTCAATACCAGGTACACAGTTATCCCTCAGCACTAGCGCACCTATCCCTAAATACCAGGTATACAGTTATCCCTCAGCGCTAGTGCACCTATCCCTCAATACCAGGTACACAGTTATCCCTCAATACCAGGTACACAGTTATCCCTCAATAACAGGTACACAGTTATCCCTCAATAACAGGTACACAGTTATCCTTCAATAACAGGTACACAGTTATCCCTCAATAACAGGTACACAGTTATCCCTCAATAACAGGTACACAGCTATCCCTCAATACCAGGTACACAGCTATCCCTCAATACCAGGTACACAGTTATCCCTCAATACCAGGTACACAGTTATCCCTTAGCACTAGCGCACCTATCCCTCAATACCAGGTACAGAGTTACCCTCAGTACTAGCGCACCTATCCCTCAATACCAGGTACACAGTTAACCTCAGCACTAGCGCACCTATCCCTCAATTCCAGGTACACAGTTATCCCTCAATACCAGGTATACAGTTATCCCTCAGCGCTAGTGCACCTATCCCTCAATAACAGGTACCCAGTTATCCCTCAATAACAGGTACACAGTTATCCCTCAGCACTAGCGCACCTATCCCTCCATACCAGGTACACAGTTACCCTCAGCACTAGCGCACCTATCCCTCAATACCAGGTACACAGTTACCCTCAGCGCTAGTGCACCTATCCCTCAATAACAGGTACACAGTTATCCCTCAATAACAGGTACACAGTTATCCCTCAATAACAGGTACACAGTTATCCCTCAATAACAGGTACACAGTTATCCTTCAATAACAGGTACACAGTTATCCCTCAATAACAGGTACACAGTTATCCCTCAATAACAGGTACACAGCTATCCCTCAATACCAGGTACACAGCTATCCCTCAATACCAGGTACACAGTTATCCCTCAATACCAGGTACACAGTTATCCCTTAGCACTAGCGCACCTATCCCTCAATACCAGGTACAGAGTTACCCTCAGTACTAGCGCACCTATCCCTCAATACCAGGTACACAGTTAACCTCAGCACTAGCGCACCTATCCCTCAATTCCAGGTACACAGTTATCCCTCAATACCAGGTATACAGTTATCCCTCAGCGCTAGTGCACCTATCCCTCAATAACAGGTACCCAGTTATCCCTCAATAACAGGTACACAGTTATCCCTCAGCACTAGCGCACCTATCCCTCCATACCAGGTACACAGTTACCCTCAGCACTAGCGCACCTATCCCTCAATACCAGGTACACAGTTACCCTCAGCGCTAGTGTACCTATCCCTCAATAACAGGTACACAGTTACCCTCAGCACTAGCACACCTATCCCTCAATACCAGGTACACAGTTACCCTCAGCACTAGCGCACCTATTCCTCAATACCAGGTACACAGCTATCCCTCAGCGCTGGTGCACCTATCCCTTAATACCAGGAACACAGTTATCCCTCAGCACTAGCGCATCTATCACTTAATACCAGGTATACAGTTATCCCTCAGCATTAGCACACCTGTCCCTCAATACCAGGTACACAGTTACCCTCAGCACTAGCACACCTATCTCTCAATACCAGGTACACACATATCCCTCAATTCCAGGTATGCAGTTATCCCTCAGCGCTAGCGCACCTATTCCTCAATACCAGATACACAGCTATCCCTCAGCGCTAGGGCACCTATCCCTCAATACCAGGTACACAGTTATCCCTCAGCACTAGCGCACCTATCCCTTAATACCATGTACACAGTTATCCCTCAGCAGTAGCGCACCTATCCCTCAATACCAGGTACACATTTATCCCTCAGCACTAACGCACCTATCCCTCAGCACTAGCGCACCTATCCCTCAATACCAGGTACACAGTTATCCCTTAGCATTAGTGCACCTATCCCTCAATACCAGGTACACAGTTATCGCTCAGCACTAGCGCACTTGTCCCTCAATACCAGGTACACAGTTATCCCTCAGCACTAGCACATCTATCACTTAATACCAGGTATACAGTTATCCCTCAGCACTAGCGCACCTGTCCCTCAATACCAGGTACACAGTTACCCTCAGCACTAGCACAACTATCCATCAATACCAGGTACACACCTATCCCTCAATTCCAGGTACGCAGTTATCCCTCAGCGCTAGCGCCCCTTTTCCTCAATACCAGGTACACAGCTATCCCTCAGCGCTAGGGCACCTATCCCTCAATACCAGGTACACAGTTATCCCTCAGCACTAATGCACCTATCCCTCAATACCATGTACACAGTTATCCCTCAGCACTAGCGCACCTATCACTCAATACCATGTACACAGTTATCCCTCAGCACTAGCGCACCTGTCCCTCAATACCAGATACACAGTTATCCCTCAGCACTATCGCACCTGTCCCTCAATACCAGGTACACACCTATCCTCAGCTCTAGCGCACCTGTCCCTCAATACCAGGTACCCTAAGCACTAGCGCACCTATCTCTCAGCACTAGCGCACCTGTCCCTCAATACCAGGTATACAGCTATTCTCAGCTCTAGCAAACCTGTCCCTCAATACCAGGTACCCTCAGCACTAGCGCACCTATCTCTCTCAGCACTAGCGCACCTATCTCTCAGCACTAGCGCACCTATCTCTCAGCACTAGCGCACCTATCAGCACTAGCGCACCTATCTCTCAGCACTAGGGCACCTATCTCTCAGCACTAGGGCACCTATCTCTCAGCACTAGGGCACCTATCTCTCAGCACTAGCGCACCTATCTCTCAGCACTAGCGCACCTATCTCTCAGCACTAGCGTGCCTATCTCTCAGCACTAGGGCACCTATCTCTCAGCACTAGGGCACCTATCTCTCAGCACTAGGGCACCTATCTCTCAGCACTAGCACACCTATCTCTCAGCACCAGCGCACCTATCTCTCAGCACTAGGGCACCTATCTCTCAGCACTAGCGCACCTATCTCTCAGCACTAGCGCACCTATCTCTCAGCATTAGCGCACCTATCTCTCAGCACTAGCGCACCTATCCCTCAGCACTAGCGCTACCTATCTCTCAGCATTAGCGCACCTATCTCTCAGCACTAGCGAACCTATCTCTCAGCATTAGTGCACCTATCTCTCAGCATTAGCGCACCTATCTCTCAGCACTAGGGCACCTATCAGCACTAGCGCACCTATCCCTCAGCACTAGCGCACCTATCTCTCAGCACTAGCGCACCTATCTCTCAGCATTAGTGCACCTATCTCTCAGCACTAGGGCACCTATCTCTCAGCATTAGTGCACCTATCTCTCAGCATTAGCGCACCTATCTCTCAGCACTAGCGCACCTATCTCTCAGCACTAGCGAACCTATCTCTCAGCATTAGTGCACCTATCTCTCAGCATTAGTGCACCTATCTCTCAGCACTAGCGCACCTATCTCTCAGCACTAGCGCACCTATCTGGGCACCTATTAGCACTAGCGCACCTATCCCTCAGCACTAGTGCACCTATCCCTCAGCACTAGCGCACCTTTCCCTCAATACCAGATACACAGTTATCCTTCAGCACTAACGCACCTATCCCTCAGCACTAGCGCACCTATCCCTCAATACCAGGTACACAGTTATCCCTCAGCACTAGCGCACTTGTCCCTCAATACCAGGTACACAGTTATCCCTCAGCACTAGCGCATCTATCACTTAATACCAGGTATACAGTTATCCCTCAGCACTAGAGCACTTGTCCCTCAATACCAGGTACACAGTTACCCTCAGCACTAGCACACCTATCCATCAATACCAGGTACACACCTATCCCTCAATTCCAGGTACGCAGTTATCCCTCAGCGCTAGCGCCCCTTTTCCTCAATACCAGGTACACAGCTATCCCTCAGTGCTAGGGCACCTATCCCTCAATACCAGGTACACAGTTATCCCTCAGCACTAGCGCATCTATCACTTAATACCAGGTATACAGTTATCCCTCAGCATTAGCACACCTGTCCCTCAATACCAGGTACACAGTTACCCTCAGCACTAGCACACCTATCTCTCAATACCAGGTACACACCTATCCCTCAATTCCAGGTATGCAGTTATCCCTCAGCGCTAGCGCACCTATTCCTCAATACCAGGTACACAGCTATCCCTCAGCGCTAGGGCACCTATCCCTCAATACCAGGTACACAGTTATCCCTCAGCACTAGCGCACCTATCCCTTAATACCATGTACACAGTTATCCCTCAGCAGTAGCGCTACCTCCTCAATACCAGGTACACATTTATCCCTCAGCACTAGCGAACCTATCTCTCAGCACTAGCGCACCTATCCCTCAATACCAGGTACACAGTTATCCCTTAGCATTAGTGCACCTATCCCTCAATACCAGGTACACAGTTATCGCTCAGCACTAGCGCACTTGTCCCTCAATACCAGGTACACAGTTATCCCTCAGCACTAGCACATCTATCACTTAATACCAGGTATACAGTTATCCCTCAGCACTAGCGCACCTGTCCCTCAATACCAGGTACACAGTTACCCTCAGCACTAGCACAACTATCCATCAATACCAGGTACACACCTATCCCTCAATTCCAGGTACGCAGTTATCCCTCAGCGCTAGCGCCCCTTTTCCTCAATACCAGGTACACAGCTATCCCTCAGCGCTAGGGCACCTATCCCTCAATAACAGGTACACAGTTATCCCTCAGCACTAACGCACCTATCCCTCAATACCATGTACACAGTTATCCCTCAGCACTAGCGCACCTATCACTCAATACCATGTACACAGTTATCCCTCAGCACTAGCGCACCTGTCCCTCAATACCAGGTACACAGTTATCCCTCAGCACTATCGCACCTGTCCCTCAATACCAGGTACACACCTATCCTCAGCTCTAGCGCACCTGTCCCTCAATACCAGGTACCCTAAGCACTAGCGCACCTATCTCTCAGCACTAGCGCACCTGTCCCTCAATACCAGGTATACAGCTATTCTCAGCTCTAGCAAACCTGTCCCTCAATAGCAGGTACCCTCAGCACTAGCGCACCTATCTCTCTCAGCACTAGCGCACCTATCTCTCAGCACTAGCGCACCTATCTCTCAGCACTAGCGCACCTATCTCTCAGCACTAGGGCACCTATCTCTCAGCACTAGGGCACCTATCTCTCAGCACTAGGGCACCTATCTCTCAGCACTAGCGCACCTATCTCTCAGCACTAGCGCACCTATCTCTCAGCACTAGCGCACCTATCTCTCAGCACTAGCGCACCTATCTCTCAGCACTAGGGCACCTATCTCTCAGCACTAGCGCACCTATCTCTCAGCACTAGGGCACCTATCTCTCAGCACTAGGGCACCTATCTCTCAGCATTAGCGCACCTATCTCTCAGCACTAGCGCACCTATCCCTCAGCACTAGCGCTACCTATCTCTCAGCATTAGCGCACCTATCTCTCAGCACTAGCGAACCTATCTCTCAGCATTAGTGCACCTATCTCTCAGCATTAGCGCACCTATCTCTCAGCACTAGGGCACCTATCAGCACTAGCGCACCTATCCCTCAGCACTAGCGCACCTATCTCTCAGCACTAGCGCACCTATCTCTCAGCATTAGTGCACCTATCTCTCAGCACTAGGGCACCTATCTCTCAGCATTAGTGCACCTATCTCTTAGCATTAGCGCACCTATCTCTCAGCACTAGCGCACCTATCTCTCAGCACTAGTGAACCTATCTCTCAGCATTAGTGCACCTATCTCTCAGCATTAGTGCACCTATCTCTCAGCACTAGCGCACCTATCTCTCAGCACTAGCGCACCTATCTGGGCACCTATCAGCACTAGCGCACCTATCCCTCAGCACTAGTGCACCTATCCCTCAGCACTAGTGCACCTATCCCTCAATACCAGGTACACAGTTATCCCTCAGCACTAGCGCACCTATCCCTCAGCACTAGCGCACCTTTCCCTCAATACCAGATACACAGTTATCCTTCAGCACTAACGCACCTATCCCTCAGCACTAGCGCACCTATCCCTCAATACCAGTTACACAGTTATCCCTCAGCACTAGCGCACTTGTCCCTCAATACCAGGTACACAGTTATCCCTCAGTACTAGCGCATCTATCACTTAATACCAGGTATACAGTTATCCCTCAGCACTAGCGCACCTGTCCCTCAATACCAGGTACTCAGTTACCCTCAGCACTAGCACACCTATCCATCAATACCAGGTACACACCTATCCCTCAATTCCAGGTACGCAGTTATCCCTCAGCGCTAGCGCCCCTTTTCCTCAATACCAGGTACACAGCTATCCCTCAGTGCTAGGGCACCTATCCCTCAATACCAGGTACACAGTTATCCCTCAGCACTAACGCACCTATCCCTCAATACCATGTACACAGTTATCCCTCAGCACTAGCGCACCTATCACTCAATACCATGTACAGAGTTATCCCTCAGCACTAGCGCACCTGTCCCTCAATACCAGGTACACAGTTATCCCTCAGCACTATCGCACCTGTCCCTCAATACCAGGTACACACCTATCCTCACCTCTAGCGCACCTGTCCCTCAATACCAGGTACCCTAAGCACTAGCGCACCTATCTCTCAGCACTAGCGCACCTGTCCCTCAATACCAGGTATACAGCTATTCTCAGCTCTAGCAAACCTGTCCCTCAATACCAGGTACCCTCAGCACTAGCGCACCTATCTCTCTCAGCACTAGCGCACCTATCTCTCTCAGCACTAGCGCACCTATCTCTCTCAGCACTAGCGCACCTATCTCTCTGCACTAGCGCACCTATCTCTCAGCACTAGGGCACCTATCTCTCAGCACTAGGGCACCTATCTCTCAGCACTAGGGCACCTATCTCTCAGCACTAGCGCACCTATCTCTCAGCACTAGGGCACCTATCTCTCAGCACTAGCGCACCTATCTCTCAGCACTAGGGCACCTATCTCTCAGCACTAGGGCACCTATCTCTCAGCACTAGCGCACCTATCTCTCAGCACTAGGGCACCTATCTCTAAGCACTAGGGCACCTATCTCTCAGCACTAGGGCACCTATCTCTCAGCACTAGCGCACCTATCTCTCAGCACTAGCGCACCTATCTCTCAGCACTAGGGCACCTATCTCTCAGCACTAGGGCACCTATCTCTCAGCACTAGCGCACCTATCTCTCAGCACTAGGGCACCTATCTCTTAGCATTAGTGCACCTATCTCTCAGCACTAGCGCACCTATCTCTCAGCACTAGCGCACCTATCTCTCAGCACTAGGGCACCTATCTCTCAGCACTAGGGCACCTATCTCTCAGCACTAGCGCACCTATCTCTCAGCACTAGGGCACCTATCTCTCAGCACTAGGGCACCTATCTCTCAGCACTAGCGCACCTATCTCTCAGCACTAGGGCACCTATCTCTAAGCACTAGGGCACCTATCTCTCAGCACTAGGGCACCTATCTCTCAGCACTAGCGCACCTATCTCTCAGCATTAGCGCACCTATCTCTCAGCACTAGCGCACCTATCTCTCAGCACTAGCGCACCTATCTCTCAGCACTAGCGCACCTATCCCTCAGCACTAGGGCACCTATCTCTCAGCATTAGTGCACCTATCTCTCAGCATTAGCGCACCTATCCCTCAGCACTAGCGCTACCTATCTCTCAGCATTAGCGCACCTATCTCTCAGCACTAGCGAACCTATCTCTCAGCATTAGTGCACCTATCTCTCAGCATTAGTGCACCTATCTCTCAGCATTAGCGCACCTATCTCTCAGCACTAGCGCACCTATCTCTCAGCACTAGGGCACCTATCAGCACTAGCGCACCTATCCCTCAGCACTAGCGCACCTATCTCTCAGCACTAGCGCACCTATCTCTCAGCATTAGTGCACCTATCTCTCAGCACTAGCGCACCTATCTCTCAGCATTAGTGCACCTATCTCTTAGCATTAGTGCACCTATCTCTCAGCACTAGGGCACCTATCTCTCAGCATTGGCGCACCTATCTCTCAGCATTTGTGCACCTATCTCTTAGCATTAGTGCACCTATCTCTCAGCACTAGGGCACCTATCTCTCAGCATTAGCAAACCTATCTCTCAGCACTAGCGCACCTATCTCTCAGCATTAGTGCACCTATCTCTCAGCATTAGCGCACCTATCCCTCAGCACTAGCGCTACCTATCTCTCAGCATTAGCGCACCTATCTCTCAGCACTAGCGAACCTATCTCTCAGCATTAGTGCACCTATCTCTCAGCATTAGCACACCTATCTCTCAGCACTAGGGCACCTATCAGCACTAGCGCACCTATCCCTCAGCACTAGCGCACCTATCTCTCAGCACTAGCGCACCTATCTCTCAGCATTAGTGCACCTATCTCTCAGCACTAGCGCACCTATCTCTCAGCATTAGTGCACCTATCTCTTAGCATTAGCGCACCTATCTCTCAGCATTAGTGCACCTATCTCTTAGCATTAGTGCACCTATCTCTCAGCACTAGGGCACCTATCTCTCAGCACTAGCGCACCTATCTCTCAGCACTAGCGCACCTATCTCTCAGCATTAGTGCACCTATCTCTTAGCATTAGCGCACCTATCTCTCAGCATTAGTGCACCTATCTCTCAGCACTAGCGCACCTATCTCTCAGCACTAGAGCACCTATCAGCACTAGCGCACCTATCCCTCAGCACTAGCGCACCTATCTCTCAGCACTAGCGCACCTATCTCTCAGCACTAGCGCACCTATCTCTCAGCACTAGCGCACCTATCTCTCAGCATTAGTGCACCTATCTCTTAGCATTAGTGCACCTATCTCTCAGCACTAGGGCACCTATCTCTCAGCATTAGCGCACCTATCCCTCAGCACTAGCACAATTCAAGATAATGATTTGAATGAATCAGCCCGACAGCAGTTATGTTACTTATAAGCTGCCCACTGAAAACATAACTGTGAACAAATATATGAAGCATTATTTGCTGCTCTCCTCTAACTCTTGGCTATCACAACTCTCGCCCTATTTATCTTTGTGATGTTTGTTTCTCAGCCTATTTACGTCCCTTCTGCAGCTGGGTCTCCTGTGAGCGTTTTTTCATTTCGCCCCATAAAGCGCTAATAGCAGCTGCTGGGATCCCTGGTGTATAATAAAACCTGTGAGTGCTGCATTAGACGTTTCACAGTGATTATGGGACACAAGATGACCGGTTATAAGAGGAAGAGTCTGCTCTCTCTAATCTGCAGGGGTCAGGCTTTCACCTGAACCTACAAAGGGAACCTGTAACCCTGAGATGTTGCTTTTACTGTAGCAGTGATTAGAATGATATAAAATGTTCCCTGATCAGCACAAGTCTGTTTTCTATGGGTTTAGGTGAATTAAACACTATTGCAGCCTACACAGACTCTGGTCCTGAGCCTCCCAGTCTCGGAGTTAGAAATGCAGGCTCTAGAAATTGCTCATGATTGTACAGGCGCGTGTGTAACGCTTTTGTAACTGACCAGTTTCTGATCACTCTAGAATATGTAATTAACCAGTAAATGAAAGGGACCATATAATAATAATACCTGAACAACAAACTTAGATTTGTGAATTATAACTGAATCCTTTGCACAAGCATTTTATAAATAAACCTAACAACAATGGGACATTACAGTCATTGTTGTCATTGTGTGATAACATTGCAAAACATCTTAAAGACATCAGCCAATCACAGAGTCATATACATATAGACTGTGGTCTCTTGCACGTGCCCAGCAGGAGGTGGTGCCTCTAAAAGTGTGCATATACCTGTATCATGTGACAGCCATCAGCCAATGACTGATTCATATACATATACACTATGATCTCTTGAACATGCTCAGTAGAATCTGGTGCCTCTGAAAGTGTGCATATAACTGTATTATGTGACAGCCATCAGCCAATCACAGACTCTTATACACTGTGATCTCTTGGACATGCTCAGTAGAATCTGGTGCCTCTTAAAGCATGCATATAACTTTATCATGTGACAGCAATCAGACAATCACAGACTCCTATACGTATACACTGTGATCTCTTGGCCATTCTCAGTAGAAGCTGGTGCCTCAGTGCATATACAAAGACTGTGTGCAATTTCATAATTGAAGTTAATTAAAACTGCAGCTCTATCTGAATCATGAATGTTTAATGTTGACTTTGGAGTCCATTTATATGCCAGTCCTGTTTTTTTTATGATCACATGCCAAATTCTGCATAAATGAATGACCGATTTATGGGGCCATTTTTTACTTCTCAAATTCCACAGCTGGAAGGATAAAGTCTAAGACAACACTTTTTAAACTTATTACCAAGTATCCTGAAATTTTGGAATGTAATTTGGTCTTTGGGCAAAGGACACTGACATTACTCATTTTATATGACATTAGAAAGTCACTAACAGATCAAAACTGCATTATCTGATTCACAAAAGTTTCACTTTCCTGTCCATTTAAAATGCTGCTATTTTATCCGCATGATGGAATTTTGTTTTGAGTACAGTGTTTCTTTAAAGGGACACTCAACACCTTGAGATTTTTATTATAAAATGTTTAGTTATTTGTAAATAAACTATTTTACAATATCATTTCATTATTTATTTTATCCCTTTAATTTATCTCTGAAAATAAGGATTTCTAATGCTCAGAACATGAAATGCACCTGCTGACCTCTCAAGGCTAACCCTGCTGCACATATGTCCATAATTGTCTTTATCTGATAACAGATGCAAAAAAATTATTTTATACAAACATAATGACAGTGACTAGCCTTGTTGTCTGCAGACTCAATTCCTTCAAATAAGGCAAATGGTAGATGAAGTTTGGCTATTGAAAAACAATTGCAGTAAAAAGGATGTTAATTTGTTTCGGCTGTGCCATTTTATAGCAGAAGGACAGGAATGTCTTAATTACAAAGTGTTTACTGTCCCTTTAAATGTGCAACACAAGTAGTGAAGTGATTCCCTTTAATGCCCTAATTCACAGCTGCATGTAACGTTGTGACCCAGAGCTGCGGCTGTCATACAGGGGACTACTGGTTACACAATGCTATTATGTACAGTACAGAGACACATCAGACAATCCTATAATGTACAGTACAGAGACACATCAGACAATCCTATAATGTACAGTACAGAGACACATCAGACAATCCTATAATGTACAGTACAGAGACACATCAGACAATCCTATAATGTACAGTACAGAGACACATCAGACAATCCTATAATGTACAGTACAGAGGCACATCAGACAATCCTATAATGTACAGTACAGAGACACATCAGACAATCCTATAATGTACAGTACAGAGGCACATCAGACAATCCTATAATGTACAGTACAGAGACACATCAGACAATCCTATAATGTACAGTACAGAGACACATCAGACAATCATATAATGTACAATACAGAGGCACATCAGACAATCCTATAATGTACAGTACAGAGACACATCAGACAATCCTATAATGTACAGTACAGAGACACATCAGACAATCCAATAATGTACAGTACAGAGACATATCAGACAATCCTATAATGTACAGTACAGAGACACATCAGACAATCCTATAATGTACAGTACAGAGACACATCAGACAATCCTATAATGTACAGTACAGAGACACATCAGACAATCCTATAATGTACAGTACAGAGGCACATCAGACAATCCTATTATGTACAGTACAGAGACACATCAGACAATCCTATAATGTACAGTACAGACACATCAAACAATCCTATAATGTACAGTACAGAGGCACATCAGACAATCCTATTATGTACAGTACAGACACATCAGACAATCCTGTAATGTACAGTACAGAGGCACATCAGACAATCCTATTATGTACAGTACAGACACATCAGACAATCCTGTAATGTACAGTACAGAGACACATCAGACAATCCTATAATTTGCAGTACAGAGACACATCAGACAATCCTATTATGTACAGTACAGACACATCAGACAATCCTGTAATGTACAGTACAGAGGCACATCAGACAATCCTATTATGTACAGTACAGACACACCAGACAATCCTGTAATGTACAGTACAGAGACACATCAGACAATCCTATAATGTACAGTACAGACACATCAGACAATCCTGTAATGTACAGTACAGACACATCAGACAATCCTATAATGTACAGTACAGACACATCAGACAATCCTATAATGTACAGTACAGAGACACATCAGACAATCCTATAATGTACAGTACAGAGACACATCAGACAAACCTGTAATGTACAGTACAGACACATCAGACAATCCTATAATGTACAGTACAGAGACACATCAGACAATCCTATAATGTACAGTACAGAGACACATCAGACAATCCTGTAATGTACAGTACAGAGACACATCAGACAATCATATAATGTACAGTACAGACACATCAGACAATCCTGTAATGTACAGTACAGACACATCAGACAATCCTGTAATGTACAGTACAGACACATCAGACAATCCTATAATGTACAGTACAGAGACACATCAGACAATCCTATAATGTACAGTACAGAGGCACATCAGACAATCCTGTAATGTACAGTACAGAGGCACATCAGACAATCCTATTATGTACAGTACAGACACATCAGACAATCCTGTAATGTACAGTACAGAGACACATCAGACAATCCTATAATGTACACTACAGACACATCAGACAATCCTGTAATGTACAGTACAGACACATCAGACAATCCTATAATGTACAGTACAGACACATCAGACAATCCTATAATGTACAGTACAGAGACACATCAGACAATCCTATAATGTACAGTACAGAGACACATCAGACAATCCTGTAATGTACAGTACAGACACATCAGACAATCCTATAATGTACAGTACAGAGACACATCAGACAATCCTATAATGTACAGTACAGACACATCAGACAATCCTGTAATGTACAGTACAGACACATCAGACAATCCTGTAATGTACAGTACAGACACATCAGACAATCCTATAATGGTGAGTACAGAGACACATCAGACAATCCTGTAATGTACAGTACAGACACATCAGACAATCCTATAATGTACAGTACAGAGACACATCAGACAATCCTATAATGTACAGTACAGACGCATCAGACAATCCTATAATGTACAGTACAGAGACACATCAGACAATCCTATAATGTACAGTACAGAGACACATCAGACAATCCTGTAATGTACAGTACAGAGACACATCAGACAATCCTGTAATGTACAGTACAGACACATCAGACAATCCTGTAATGTACAGTACAGACACATCAGACAATCCTATAATGTACAGTACAGAGGCACATCAGACAATCCTATTATGTACAGTACAGACACATCAGACAATCCTGTAATGTACAGTACAGAGACACATCAGACAATCCTGTAATGTACAGTACAGACACATCAGACAATCCTGTAATGTACAGTACAGACACATCAGACAATCCTATAATGTACAGTACAGAGGCACATCTGACAATCCTATTATGTACAATACAGACACATCAGACAATCCTGTAATGTACAGTACAGAGACACATCAGACAATCCTGTAATGTACAGTACAGAGACACATCAGACAATCCTGTAATGTACAGTACAGACACATCAGACAATCCTATAATGTACAGTACAGAGGCACATCAGACAATCCTATAATGTACAGTACAGAGGCACATCAGACAATCCTATAATGTACAGTACAGACACATCAGACAATCCTGTAATGTACAGTACAGAGGCACATCAGACAATCCTATAATGTACAATACAGACACATCAGACAATCCTGTAATGTACAGTACAGAGACACATCAGACAATCCTATAATGTACAGTACAGACACATCAGACAATCCTATAATGTACAGTACAGAGACACATCAGACAATCCTATAATGTACAGTACAGAGACACATCAGATAATCCTATTATGTACAGTACAGACACATCAGACAATCCTGTAATGTACAGTACAGAGGCACATCAGACAATCATATAATGTACAGTACAGACACATCAGACAATCCTGTAATGTACAGTACAGACACATCAGACAATCCTATTATGTACAGTACAGAGGCACATCAGACAATCCTGTAATGTACAGTACAGACACATCAGACAATCCTATTATGTACAGTACAGAGGCACATCAGACAATCCTATAATGTACAGTACAGAGACACATCAGACAATCCTATAATGTACAGTACAGAGACACATCAGACAATCCTGTAATGTACAATACAGACACATCAGACAATCCTATAATGTACAGTACAGAGGCACATCAGACAATCCTATTATGTACAGTACAGACACATCAGACAATCCTATAATGTACAGTACAGACACATCAGACAATCCTATTATGTACAGTACAGACACATCAGACAATCCTATAATGTACAGTACAGAGACACATCAGACAATCCTATAATGTACAGTACAGAGACACATCAGACAATCCTATAATGTACAGTACAGAGACACATCAGACAATCCTATAATGTACAGTACAGAGGCACATCAGATAATCCTATTATGTACAGTACAGACACATCAGACAATCCTGTAATGTACAGTACAGAGGCACATCAGACAATCATATAATGTACAATACAGACACATCAGACAATCCTGTAATGTACAGTACAGACACATCAGACAATCCTATTATGTACAGTACAGAGGCACATCAGACAATCCTGTAATGTACAGTACAGACACATCAGACAATCCTATTATGTACAGTACAGAGGCACATCAGACAATCCTATAATGTACAGTACAGAGACACATCAGACAATCCTATAATGTACAGTACAGAGACACATCAGACAATCCTGTAATGTACAATACAGACACATCAGACAATCCTATAATGTACAGTACAGAGGCACATCAGACAATCCTATTATGTACAGTACAGACACATCAGACAATCCTATAATGTACAGTACAGACACATCAGACAATCCTATTATGTACAGTACAGACACATCAGACAATCCTATTATGTACAGTACAGACACATCAGACAATCCTATAATGTACAGTACAGAGACACATCAGACAATCCTATAATGTACAGTACAGAGACACATCAGACAATCCTATAATGTACAGTACAGAGACACATCAGACAATCCTGTAATGTACAGTACAGACACATCAGACAATCCTGTAATGTACAGTACAGAGACACATCAGACAATCCTATAATGTACAGTACAGAGACACATCAGACAATCCTATAATGTACAGTACAGAGACACATCAGACAATCCTGTAATGTACAGTACAGACACATCAGACAATCCTGTAATGTACAGTACAGAGACACATCAGACAATCCTATTATGTACAGTACAGACACATCAGACAATCCTATAATGTACAGTACAGAGACACATCAGACAATCCTGTAATGTACAGTACAGAGACACATCAGACAATCCTATAATGTACAGTACAGAGGCACATCAGACAATCCTGTAATGTACAGTACAGACACATCAGACAATCCTATAATGTACAGTACAGAGACACATCAGACAATCCTATAATGTACAGTACAGAGACATCAGACAATCCTGTAATGTACAGTACAGACACATCTCCTTCCCATAAGATACACAACTACATGCTCTCATTTTTTCTTTATAGACTGACCACTCAGTGGAGTGTGGAGGATGAGGAGGAGGCAGCAAGAGAGCGTCGCAGACGAGAGAGACAAACGCAGTATCCAACTGGTGATGACGAGCAGGCTGTAGACGGTCTGAGCGAAGAGCCGAGCACACAGCCAGCTAGCCAGTAAGTACAGACAGTGTGATATCCCATGTAGATTTCTGCACACTCTCTTCCTTTTTATCGCTTGCACATACTTAAAGGGACAGTATACACCAATTGTCATATAACTGCATGTAATAGACACTACTATAAAGAATAATATGCACAGATACTGATCTAAAAATCCAATATAAAACATTTTAAAAACTTACTTAGAAGCTCCCAATTTAGCCCTGTTGACGAGCTTAGGCTGGGACACCCAGTGAAAGGGGCTGGGAAAGCAGGAAGAGCAGACACTCTCCCATCCCCTGCTTATGAAAAGACCAATTAGACAAACAGATGTAGAGGCCAATTTAGCAAAGGTCTTGCGGACCTGATCTGACAGACCTGATCCGCACTGTCAGATCAGGTCCCCAAGACCTCGCTGAATGCGGAGAGCAATACGCTCTCCGTATTCAGCATTGCACCAGCAGCTCACAAGAGCTGCTGGTGCAACGCCGCCCCCTGCAGACTCGCAGCCAATGGGCCGCCAGCAGGGAGGTGTCAATCAACCCGATCGTACTCGATCGGGTTGAATTGCGGAGATGTCTGTCTGCCTGCTCAGAGCAGGCGGACAGCGTTATGGAGCAGCGGTCTTTAGACCGTTGCTCCATAACTGCTGTTTCTGGCGAGTCTGAAGACTCGCCAGAAACACGGTCCCACAAGCTCCATTCGGAGCTTGATAAATGGGCCTCGTAGACTCAAGTGTACAGATTCCTGCTGACTCATAATACTTTGGGGCTTGGTTAGGAGTCTGAAAATCAGCACAATGTTATTTAAAAATAAACAAAACTGTACATTGTACAAAAACACTCCCAGATGGGATGTATAAATAGGTCATCTATAAAACATTTATACAAAGAAAAATCAAGTGTACAACGTCCCTTTAACACCTGCACATAGGATAGGTTCTCCCTGTCCCAGATTCACTAAAGCTACTTCACAAGGACAATGAAATCTTTATGAATTCTACATGCTGGGGCTAAATGTAGGATAAAAATCATGACTACGCTTCTAGAATATCCTGATACTTTCATGTCCAGCCCCTGGAGACACCTTTTGTCCTATCCAGTGAGACTACATTACCATAACAAAACAGTCACAAGAATATTTTACCGCCACAAACATCTCCGTTCTGTAAGTTGTCGCAGTTGTAATTCGTGTTTCTCTGCGCTACCTGCAGTTCATGTTCGATGTGAGAGATATTATGTACTGGGTACTTCACACAACTATAGATGTAAATGTCAGAAATTATCAAAATGCTGGAAGATATCGGGGACGCAATGCGCAATTACTATGAAACATGCTCTCAGCTTTACCACGAGACCCTTCACAGGTGTCTATGAATCTAGCCCACTACATCTAACAGAGACATCTCATACTGCTAAAGAGATGAGTGGATATATTTATTAATGTGCGAGCGGACATGATATGACGTAGCGCATCATGTCCGCTGCACATCGGTAAATGCCGACAGCGTGTCATTGCACCAGCAGTTCTTGTGAACTGCTGGTGCAATGCCGCCCCCTGCAGATTCAAGGCCATTTGGCGGCTAGCAGGGGGTGTCAATCAACCCGATCGTATTCGATCGGGTTGATTTCTGTCCGCGGCCTCAGAGCAGGCGGACAAGTTGTGGAGCAGTGGGACTGCCGGCGAGCCTGAAGGCTCGTGCAGAAACAGGGGCATCAAGCTCCATACCGAGCTTGATAAATCGGCCCGAGGTGAATTCCAGTGTATTATAAGAGATACACAAATCATTGAGAATTTTAAACATCTCTAATCCACATGAAAAATCTTTACATTTATCATAGACTAATACTATCTAATTGATTTTCTTGGGACGGTCCCAGGTTTTTGGTTTTATGTCTTGCGGTATAATCGTCTCAGACGTCTGTACCACAATATAAAACTATTCCCTGAGGTGTGGGCTTGGTATCAGTGCCTGTGACTGTGGGAAACAGACATGAGGTCTCTGGTCTTATGTATAAAGTTGTTGGCATATTGTAGCATCTGACTATCCTGCACTTTACATTACAACAGCAGAATACTAAAATGTGTAATCTGGTGACCTGACATCTGTCAATCTCCTGTAAGTTACAGGTTAAACAGAATATTAGAGTATTTCATATTTTGCATATATTGTGTGTAATTACATTGGTTGTTTTGGGGCGGAGCAGAGTGGGTGGAGTTATGTAAACCATTGGTGGGCGTGGCCCAGAGTGGGTGGAGTTATGTAAACCATTGGTGGGCGTGGTCAGTAGTCCAGTTACCATCTTACAAGACTGTTGCTGTGTGGACTTTTTCTTATGCAAGCTATACAAATGTTTTTTCAGTTGTTTTGCACCATCTAAACCAAATCTTAGTCTTGTGAGAATATAGCCGTGGCAGTACATCAGATAACACCTCAGGGATATGGAACTCAAAATTTTTCTTTCATGATTCATACACAGCAGCAATTTTAAACAACTTTCTAATATACTTAAATTATCACATTTTCTTTATACTCTTGGTATCTTTTGTTGAAAAGCAGGGCTGTAAGCTCAGGAGCGTGGATGTATCTGCATCACCATATGACAGAAATGTTGTAAGAATGTTATTCATTAGCAAGAACACTAGATGGCAGCACTATTTCCTGTCATGTAGTGCTCCAGACACCTACCTGGGTATCTCTTCAACAAACTAGACACATGCATTGTTAAAACAATTTGCTTCGTCTGACTCTTTAAGAACAAATATTCATAGAAATTAGTTTCCTCCACTTTTCCTTTGCTGCACTCTTTGGTGTTCGTTTGATTTTAAACAAAATGAATACTGAATATTTGTGGAACATTTACATTAGTTTTCGTTAAACAAATGTAAATGTTCCTTTGCTACAGGTGAAACTCTTTTAGCCTTATACTTTACCTCTAGTGCACTGGAGCTGCGCTATCCCCTGGCCCCTTCTTCTTACAACCCAGGGCTGTGTTAAAGGGACATTAAACACTTTGTGATGGTAATATAATGATAAATCTTATATATAAAAAAACCTCTGCAATATACTTTCATTATTTATTTTGTCCCCTTTTCCTGTAATTGCATTCTGAAATTGGGAGCTTTTCAATTCCTTTTAGAAATGTGCAGATTACTGTTATATTCCACATAGCCATTGACTACTGCCTCTAGTGACCTATTTATAACTGTCCCTAATTAGCCACAGCAGAGAAGGTAACCTAAGTTACAACATGGCAACTCCCATTGTTTTATAGACACTACTAGCATTTATTTATTGTTTATTGTCCCTTTAATAGGAGGCTTAGAATGGCGGATCCCAGCGCCTGCGCTAAATGGACCTTGTCCTTTAACACAAGCTCTGGGATCCACTGCACTAAACTTCCTATTGGTGCGGCCGGTGACTCTAAGAAGAAGGGGCGGCATTAGTGCAGCTCTCCAGCGCACTAGAGGTTAAGTATTTTAACCCCTACAGGTAACTTAAAGAAAAAAAAATTAATACTGACAAATTTCGTCACTGCAGGGTATTTATTAGTTTTCTTTATATTTATTTGGTGCATTTGCTTAGATATTCGCTTTGTAAAAACTAAACAAATATCATTTTTTGTTATGAATTTACATTTGTAACAAAACAAATGCAGATGCATAAAGAATCACACGGTAACAAAACAAATGCAGATGCATAAATAATCACACGGTAACAAAGCAAATGCAGATGCATAAAGAATCTCACGGTAACAAAACAAATGCAGATGCATAAAGAATCACATGGTAACAAAACAAATGCAGATGCCTAAAGAATCACACAGTAACAAAACAAATGCAGATGCCTAAAGAATCACACGGTAACAAAACAAATGCAGATGCATAAAGAATCACACGGTAACAAAACAAATGCAGATGCATAAAGAATCACACGGTAACAAAACAAATGCAGATGCATAAAGAATCTCACGGTAACAAAACAAATGCAGATGCATAAAGAATCTCACGGTAACAAAACAAATGCAGATGCATAAAGAATCACATGGTAACAAAACAAATGCAGATGCCTTAAGAATCACACGGTAACAAAACAAATGCAGATGCATAAAGAATCACACGGTAACAAAACAAATGCAGATGCATAAAGAATCACACGGTAACAAAACAAATGCAGATGCATAAAGAATCACACGGTAACAAAACAAATGCAGATGCCTAAAGAATCACACAGTAAGAAAACAAATGCTGATGCATAAAGAATCACACAGTAACAAAACAAATGCAGATGCATAAAGAATCACACGGTAACAAAGCAAATGCAGATGCATAAAGAATCACACGGTAACAAAGCAAATGCAGATGCATAAAGAATCACACGGTAACAAAACAAATGCAGATGCCTAAAGAATCACACGGTAACAAAACAAATGCAGATGCCTAAAGAATCACATGGTAACAAAACAAATGCAGATGCATAAAGAATCACACGGTAACAAAACAAATGCAGATGCATAAAGAATCACACAGTAACAAAACAAATGCAGATGCCTTAAGAATCACACGGTAACAAAACAAATGCAGATGCATAAAGAATCACACGGTAACAAAGCAAATGCAGATGCATAAAGAATCACACAGTAACAAAACAAATGCAGATGCCTTAAGAATCACACGGTAACAAAACAAATGCAGATGCATAAAGAATCACACGGTAACAAAACAAATGCATATGCCTTAAGAATCACACGGTAACAAAACAAATGCAGATGCATAAAGAATCTTACGGTAACAAAACAAATGCAGATGCATAAAGAATCACACGGTAACAAAGCAAATGCAGATGCCTAAAGAATCACACAGTAACAAAACAAATGCAGATGCCTAAAGAATCACACGGTAACTAAACAAATGCAGATGCATAAAGAATCACACGGTAACAAAACAAATGCAGATGCATAAATAATCACATGGTAACAAAACAAATGCAGATGCATAAAGAATCACACAGTAACAAAACAAATGCAGATGCATAAAGAATCTCACGGTAACAAAACAAATGCAGATGCATAAAGAATCACACGGTAACAAAACAAATGCAGATGCATAAAGAATCACACGGTAACAAAACAAATGCAGATGCATAAAGAATCTCACGGTAACAAAACAAATGCAGATGCATAAAGAATCTCACGGTAACAAAACAAATGCAGATGCATAAAGAATCACACAGTAACAAAGCAAATGCAGATGCATAAAGAATTACACAGTAACAAAACAAATGCAGATGCATAAAGAATCACACAGTAACAAAACAGATGCAGATGCATAAAGAATCACACGGTAACAAAACAAATGCAGATGCCTAAAGAATCACACGGTAACAAAACAGATGCAGATGCCTAAAGAATCACACGGTAACAAAGCAAATGCAGATGCATAAAGAATCACACGGTAACAAAGCAAATGCAGATGCCTAAAGAATCACACGGTAACAAAACAAATGCAGATGCCTAAAGAATCACACGGTAACAAAACAAATGCAGATGCATAAAGAATCACACGGTAACAAAACAAATGCAGATGCATAAAGAATCTCACGGTAACAAAACAAATGCAGATGCATAAAGAATCACACGGTAACAAAACAAATGCAGATGCATAAAGAATCACACGGTAACAAAACAAATGCAGATGCATAAAGAATCACACGGTAACAAAACAAATGCAGATGCATAAAGAATCTCACGGTAACAAAACAAATGCAGATGCATAAAGAATCACACGGTAACAAAAGAAATATGATAAACAGAAGTAAATTGGAAACTTTTTTAAAATTTTATGTTCTGTCTGACTCACAGATGAAAATGTTTGGGTTTTACAGAGTAAATTTGATAATAGAAAAGTCTTTTAAAATTGTTGCTCTGTCTGAACCAAGAAAGTTTAATTTTGTCTTCATGTCCCTTTAATGAGGGTTTTAAACCAACAGGTGATGTATAGAGAGTGCTTGCTCACTAGTTCAAAAGGGCAGGTCTCAAAGCTCTGTTGGCAGACAAGGACACATTACTGCAAGCATCAAAACAAAATCTAGTTATTCAGGAGAACGTCATCCTTTATAAAAAAAAAAAAAAAAAATAATAGTTAAATTCTCTCTCTTTCTCTATCTCTTTCTTTCTCTTTCTCTCTCTATCTCTCTCTCTCTTTCTCTCTCTCTTTCTCTCTCTCTTTCTTTCTTTCTCTCTCTTTCTTTCACTCTCTTTCTCTCTCTTTTTCTTTCTCTCTCTTTCTCGTTCTTTCTCTCTCTTTCTTTCTCTTTCTCTCTCTTTCTCTCTCTCTTTCTCTCTCTTTCTTTCTCTTTCTCTCTCTTTCTTTCTCTTTCTTTCTCTCTCTTTCTTTCTCTCTCTCTTTCTCTTTTTCCTCTTTCTCTCTCTCTCTTCCTCTCTCTCTTTCTTTCTCTCTCGCTTTATCTCTCTCTTTCTTTTTCTTTCTCTCTTTCTTGCTCTTTCTTTCTTTTTCTTTCTTTCTTTCTTTCTTTCTTTCTTTCTCTCTCTTTTTCTGTATCTCCCTTTCTCTCTTTTTTCTTTTTCTGCCTTTCTCTCTCTTTCTCTTTCTCTTTCTCTCTCTTTCTCTCTTTCTCTTTCTCTATGTCCCTTTAATGAGGGTTTTAAACCAACAGGTGATGTATAGAGAGTCCTTGCTCACTAATTCAAAAGGGCAGGTCCCAAAGCTCTGTTGGCAGACAAGGACACATTACTGCAAGCATCAAAACAAAATCTAGTTATTCAGGAGAACGTCATCATTTATAAAAACAAAAAAATAAAATAGTTAAATTCTCTCTCTCTCTTTCTCTATCTCTTTCTTTCTCTTTTTTTCTCTTTTCTCTCTCTCTCTCTCTCTCTGTCTCTTTCTTCCTTTCTTTCTTTCTCTCTCTTTCTTTGTTTTCCACTCTCTCTCTCTTTTTCTTTCTCTCTCTTTTTCGTTCTTTCTCTCTTTCACTCTCTTTCTTTCTCTTTCTCTCTCTCTCTCTCTCTCTCACTTTCTCTCTCACTTTCTCTCTCTTTCTTTCTCTTTCTCTTGCTCTCTCTCTCTCTCTCTCTCTCTCTCTCTCTCTCTTTCTTTCTTTCTTTTTCTTTCTGTCTTCTTTTTCTCTATTTCTCTCTTTCTTTCTCTTTCTCTCTCTCTCTCTCTCTCTCTCTCTCTCTCTCTCTCTTTCTTTCTCTCTCTTTCTTTCTTTCTTTCGTTAGGAGTCTGATAATCAGCACAATACGCAAAACTTTACATTGTTACAAAAACACTTTCAGATGGGCTAAATAAATGAATATTCTACAAAATATTTATGCAAAGAAAAAGCTAGTGTACAATTAAAGGGCCATAATACCCAAATGTTTAAACACTTGAAAGTGATGCAGCATAGCTGTAAAAAGCTGACTAGAAAATATCACCTGAACATCTCTATGTAAAAAAGAAAGATATTTTACCTCAAAAGTTCCTCAGTAGCCACCTCCCATTGTAAAGGATTTCTAAGCAGCATTTTAGTGTGTCTGTCCTGGGACATCTGAAGGGATGAGCATCGTGCACTCTCATCTTATTTCACCAATCAGGTAAAGGAAGTTTACAATGAAATCTCATGAGAGTCAAGTCAAATCTCATGAGATCACAGTAAAAGTTCATGACCTCAGCACTGCTGATGCTGATTGGCTGCTGTTCATTTCTTCATTTTTTTAATTTTTTTTACCTGCAGCTGGGAGTAGCTGAGTATAACTTTTTACACAGAACTTACTCTGCTGAGCTGAGGAGATTGTGAGGTAAAATATCTTCCTTTTTTACATAGAGATGCTCAGGTGATATTTTCCTGTCAGCTTTTTACAGTTATACTGCATCAATTTCAAGTGATTTAGCATATGAGTATTATGTCCCTTTAAGCATCTAACTCAGTTCCTTATTGATGTCACATACTGAGTCTCATAGCACCTGTGTTCTTGATTTCAGGGCAGAATTGAAGCCCATGCGCACCTTGGAGAGCGAAGAAGATGAAGGATTTGGTGACTGGTCACAAAGGTTGGAACAAAGGAAGCAGATGGAAGCTTATCAGGTGCACACAGAAGAGACAGAGGGTCATAGGGTTGTAGAAGAAGAAGCAAATGAGATGGGAAAAAAAGAGGAGGAAAGAGAAGGAGCTGAAATCCAAGAATCTCACGTGGAGGAAGAGGAGGATGAAGGAACATCACGATCTGAAGTGACAGAGGTAGGAACATCACTCTATGAAGTGACAGAGGTAGGAACATCACTCACTGAAGTGACAAAGGTAGGAACATCACTCTATGAACTGACAGAGGTAGGAACATCACTCACTGAAGTGACAGAAGTAGGAACATCATGCTCTGAAGTGACAGAGGTAGGAACATCACTCACTGAAGTGACAGAGGTAGGAACATCACGTTCTGAAGTGACAGAGGTAGGAACATCACGCTCTGAAGTGACAGAGGTAGGAACATCACGCTCTGAAGTGACAGAGGTAGGAACATCACGCTCGGAAGCGACAGAGGTAGAAAAATCACGCTCTGAAGTGACAGAGGTAGGAACATCATGCTCTGAAGTGACATAGGTAGGAACATCACTCTCTGAAGTGACAGAGGTAGGAACATCACTCTCTGAAGTGAAAGAGGTAGGAGCATCACTTTATGAAGTGACAGAGGTAGTAACATCACTCTCTGAAGTGACAGAGGTAGGAACATCACTCTCTGATGTGACAGAGGTAGGAACATCACTCTCTGAAGTGACAGAGGTAGGAACATCACGCTCTGAAGTGACAGAGGTAGGAACATCACTCTCTGAAGTGACAGAGGTAGGAACATTTCTCTGATGTGACAGAGGTAGGAACATCACGCTCTGAAGTGAAAGAGGTAGGAACATCACTCACTGAAGTGACAGAGGTAGGAACATCACGCTCTGAAGTGACAGAGGTAGGAACATCACTCACTGAAGTGACAGAGGTAGGAACATCACTCTCTGAAGTGACAGAGGTAGGAACATCACTCTCTGAAGTGACAGAGGTAGGAACATCACTCTCTGAAGTGACAGAGGTAGGAACATCACTCACTGAAGTGACAGAGGTAGGAACATCACTCTCTGAAGTGACAGAGGTAGGAACATCACTCTCTGAAGTGACAGAGGTAGGAACATCACGCACTGAAGTAACAGAGGTAGGAACATCACTCACTGAAGTGACAGAGGTAGGAACATCACTCTCTGAAGTGACAGAGGTAGGAACATCACTCTCTGAAGTGACAGAGGTAGGAACATCATGCTCTGAAGTGACAGAGGTAGGAACATCACTCTCTGAAGTGACAGAGGTAGGAACATCACTCTCTGAAGTGACAGAGGTAGGAACATCATGCTCTGAAGTGACAGAGGTAGGAACATCACTCATTGAAGGGACAGAGGTAGGAACATCACTCTCTGAAGTGACAGAGGTAGAAACTTCACGCTCTGAAGTGACAGAGGTAGGAACATCACTCTCTGAAGTGACAGAGGTAGGAACATCACTCTCTGAAGTGACAGAGGTAGGAACATCACTCTCTGAAGTGACAGAGGTAGGAACATCACTCTATGAAGTGACAGAGGTAGGAACATCACGCTCTGAAGTGACAGAGGTAGGAACATTATGCTCTGAAGTGACAGAGGTAGGAACATTATGCTCTGAAGTGACAGAGGTAGGAACATTATGCTCTGAAGTGACAGAGGTAGAAACATCACGCTCTGAAGTGACAGAGGTAGGAACATCATGCTCTGAAGTGACAGAGGTAGGAACATCATGCTCTGAAGTGACAGAGGTAGGAACATCACGCTCTGAAGTGACAGAGGTAGAAACATCACGCTCTGAAGTGACAGAGGTAGGAACATCACACTCTGAAGTGACAGAGGTAGGAACATCACTCTCTGAAGTGACAGAGGTAGGAACATCACTCTATGAAGTGACAGAGGTAGGAACATCACTCACTGAAGTGACAGAGGTAGGAACATCACGCTCTGAAGTGACAGAGGTAGGAACATAACTGGTGTGTTAGCAACTCTAATAAATAAATATAATTCTCTCAGCTATCTCTCCCACCTCCTGCCCTGTACCTTTAGCCCCCCTTCTTTCCAAGGCATCACTCTCTGAAGTGACAGAGGTAGGAACATCACTCTATGAAGTGACAGAGGTAGGAACATCACTCTCTGAAGTGACAGAGGTAGGAACATCACTCTCTGAAGGGACATGTTTTGATTAATGTTTCATTATATGAACCCTGACATATGTATTTTTCATATGTGTCCTGTTTTAAAGCGACAATATGGGCACCCTATGAATATGTTAATGTGACAGTAAAACACACTTTAACCTGATGATTATAATGTGCTTCTTGACAGCCTCAGTTTGAGACAAACAGCCCAGAACCCTGCACAAATGAAGAGATCCCATCTCACCAATGGTCAACAAGGTACATTCCCAGTATACATGTCACTTGCCAGGGAGACCACTTTCCTGTAACTAACAACATAACTGGTGTGTTAGCAACTCTAATAAATAAATATAATTCTCTCAGCTATCTCTCCCACCTCCTGCCCTGTACCTTTAGCCCCCCTTCTTTCCAAGGCATCAATAAACAAATTAATCATATTAATATCAATCATATTAATCAGTAATTTCTTCAGACCTGAGGAAGAGAGAAATCTTGAAAGCTTGTCTTTTACTATGTAATGTTAGTCCAATAAAAAAGGTATTCCTGCATACTGCAATACTCTTATTACATTTATATTATAACATAAGTTCCATAGCGGAGTATCATAACATGTTCACTTAAATAAAAATCAGGAATTTTTATAAGCAAAAGAAACTATCGGCTAGATTACGAGTATTGCGTTATGAGCTATGCGGTGCTAACGAGCAATTTTTTCTCACCGCTCACTTACCTACAGCGCTGGTATTATGAGTTTTTACAAACCCGGCGTTAAAATACAAAAAGTGAGCATAGAGTGAAATTTTGCTCCAAATCTCACTTCAATACCAGCGCTGTTTAAGTCAGCGGTGAGCTGGTCGTATGTGCTCGTTCACGATTTCCCCATAGGAATCAACGGGGAGAGCCGGCTGAAAAAAAGTCTAACACCTGCAATAAAGCAGCGTATAACTCAGTAACGCAGCCCCATTGATTCCTATGGGAAAATAAAATTTATGTTTACACCTAACACCCTAACATGAACCCCGAGTCTAAACACCCCTAATCTTACACTAATTAACCCCTAATCTGCCGCTCCCGATATCGTCGACACCTGCATTATAGTTATGAACCCCTAATCTGCTTCACGTATTAACCCCTAATCTGCCACCCCCAACGTCGCCGCCACTATAATAAATACATTAACCCCTAAACTGCCGCACTCCCGCATCGCAAACATTAGTTAAATATTATTAACCCCTAATCTGCCATCCCTAACATCGCCGCCACCTACCTACATTTATTAACCCCTAATCTGCCGCCCCAACGTCGCCGCCACTATATTAAAGTTATTAACCCCTAAATCTAAGTCTAACCCTAACACCCCCTAACAAATATAATTTAAATAAATCTAAATAAAAATTCCTATTTAAAACTAAATACTTACCTATAAAATAAACCCTAAACTAGCTACAATATAACTAATAGTTACATTGTATCTAGCTTAGGGTTTATTTTTATTTTACAGGCAAGTTTATATTTATTTTAACTAGGTAGAATAGTTATTAAATAGTTATTAACTATTTAATAACTACCTAGCTAAAATAAATACAAAAGTACCTGTAAAATAAAACCTAACCTAAGTTACACTAACACCTAACACTAAACTATAATTAAATAAATTAACTAAATTAACAACAATTAAATCAATTAAATTAAATTAGCTAAAGTACAAAAAACCCACTAAATTACAGAAAATAATAAACAAATTACAAAATATTTAAACTAATTACTCCTAATCTAATAGCCCTATCAAAATAAAAAAGCCCCCCCCCAAATAAAAAAAAACCCCTAGCCTAAACTAACTACCAATAGCCCTTAAAAGGGCCTTTTGCGGGGCATTGCCCCAAAGTAATCAGCTCTTTTACCTGTAAAAAAAAATACAAACAACCCCCCCAACAGTAAAACCCACCACCCACACAACCAACCCCCAAATAAAATAATAACTAAAAAAAACTAAGCTCCCCATTGCCCTGAAAAGGGCATTTGGATGGGCATTGCCCTTAAAAGGGCAGTTAGCTCTTTTGCAGGCCCAAACCCTAACCTAAAAATAAAACCCACCCAATACACCCTTAAAAAAACCTAACACTAACCCCCTGAAGATCGACTTACCGGGAGAAGTCTTCATCCAAGCCGGGCGAAGTGGTCCTCCAGACGGGCAGAAGTCTTCATCCAAGCCGGGCAGAAGTGGTCCTCCAGACGGGCAGAAGTCTTCATCCAGATGGACTCTTCTATCTTCATCCATCCGGCGCAGAGCGGGTCCATCTTCAAGACATCCGACGCAGAGCATCCTCTTCATCCGACGACTACCCGACTAATGAAGGTTCCTTTAAGTGATGTCATCCAAGATGGCGTCCCTTAGATTCCGATTGGCTGATAGAATTCTATCAGCCAATCGGAATTAAGGTAGAAAAAATCCTATTGGTTGATCCAATCAGCCAATAGAATGCAAGCTCAATCCTATTGGCTGATTGGATCAGCCAATAGGATTTTTTCTACCTTAATTCCGATTGGCTGATAGAATTCTATCAGCCAATCGGAATCTAAGGGACGCCCTAGACTTAGATTTAGGGGTTAATAACTTTAATATAGTGGCGGCGACGTTGGGGGCGGCAGATTAGAGGTTAATAAATGATGGCAGATCAGGTTTTAATAATATTTAACTAATGTTTGCAATGCGGGAGTTTAGGGGTTAATGTGTTTATTATAGTGGCGGCGACGTTGGGGGCGGCAGATTAGGGGTTAATAAGTGTAGGTAGGTTGCGGCGACATTGGGGCAGCAGATTAGGGGTTAATAAATATAATGTAGGTGTTGGCGATGTTGGGGGCAGCAGATTAGGGGTTCATAAGTATAATGTAGGTGGCGGCGGTGTCCGGAGCGGCAGATTAGGGGTTAAAAAATTAATTTTAGTGTTTGCGATGCGGGAGAGCCTCGGTTTAGGGGTTAATAGGTAGTTCATGGGTGTTAGTGTACTTTTTAGCACTTTAGTTATGAGTTTTATGCTACAGCGTTGTACCATAAAACTCATAACTACTGTAGGACTCTTGACAGGAGAGGGTGTACCGCTCACTTTTTGGTCTCCCAGGACAGACTCGTAATATCAGCGCTACGGAAGTCCCATAGAAAAAAGACTTTATGAAGTTTACGTAAGTCTTTTTGCGGTAAGGCCAAAAAAGTGTGCGGTGACCCTAAACCTGCAAGACTCATAATACCAGCGGGCGTAAAAAAGCAGCGTTAGGACCTCTTAACGCTGCTTTTTTAGCTTACCGCTCGTAATCTAGCCGTATATATTTGTGTTTATTAACTATAATCATTACACACATGGTGTATTTAAGTTCTCATCACTATAACTATTCAATGTCTATGGTTACTCCAGAGCAGGGGTAATCAAACCATTTGTATGGAGGGATTGTCCAGCCAAATGACAATATATTCACACTGATTGGTGGCTGCACAAATATGCCTCTAGATGTGTTCAGCTAGCTCCCAGTAGTTCACTGCTGATCCTGAGCCTACTCATTAACAAAAGATACAAAACAATTTTGATAATATAAGTACATTGGAATGTTGTTTACAAGTGCATCATCAATGAACCAACTGAATCATGAAAATTTAATTTTAAAGGGATATGAAACCCAAATGTTTTCTCTCATGATTCAGATAGAACAAGCAACTTTCTAGTTTACTTCTATAATTAATTTTTCTTGGTATCTTTATTTGAAAAGCAGGACTGTAAAGCTTAGGAGCCGGCCCATTTTAGTTTCAGCACCTGGGTAGCGCATCCTGATTGGTGGCTAAATGTAGTATCACTTCTTCTTTAACATTCCGCGCGATGATGTAATCAGTGTGATACAGCTGGGGAGGGCTACATATATAATCACTTACATAGAAGGGGATTTGTATATGTTGCCACTGTATGGAGGATTCAGTTTATCGTTCTACTACAATTGTTAGTTATGGTATTGTTATAGGTGCAGACAGTGCTTTGCGTATGACCTACAGATATTCCATAGTCTTTATGAAAATGCTGCAGTAATGGAGATTGTTGCACTTTCTATATTTCTCATTATCAAGTACCAGAGAGTATGAGGAAGGGCAAGTAGAAGAGGAAGAACGAGAAGAGCAGAGAGAGGAAGCTGAAGAGAAGATAACGGAACGTGGCTGGGAGGACTCTGGAGACCAGGTACCTTAGACAATAACCTGTTTGTCACCTACCTAATATGTATTATACTGGCCCAGCTGAAGGACAGAGCATCACACCAGAAATGTTCTTTTTTTCTTATTCGTGTTTGAAGAGACATTCTACTCACAAATCAATCCAAAAATGTTTATGTAAGGAAACAACATTCAAATTCATTATTTATTTCAGCCTCTTTCACTTCAATTTACTTCTGAAAACTACTGCTCCCTTATAATTATTCATAAAACTAGGGGCACTTTCATTCATAAAAATAATTAGACACTTCATTCTTAAAATAATTGTACCATTTACTAATCGTAAAAATTGCATTTCAAACTCAAGTTTTTCTCTTTGATGATGAATCCGGCTTCAGCTAATCGTTGTGTGCCCCCTTTGGGTCCAGCGTGTGGGGCACACAATGATTGGCTGAAGCTGGATACGTCATTGAACACTTTAGTATTAGATACGGGCGGAGGAACACCGCAATGTTTACGATCACTAAATGGTAATTATTTTACAAATGAAGCGTCTTTAATTATTTTTATGAATGAAAGTGCCCCTTTTTTTATGAATAATTCTATATAGTGTGGATTCAATAACCAAAGTTTACAATCACTTTAAGAACAAAGCCAAAGCTGAGGAGATAAGATAAAGTTACATAAACAAGTTGCCTATCCCTGTTTTTTTCTTAAGTGGCAAAACCCTGAAATGTCAGTTTTAAGAGTGTACAAAACATTTTTATTGTATTCAGATATTTTGTTTTGTTTTTGCAGTGCAATTATTAAAGAGATATGAAACCCCC